>NW_026652308.1:2280316-2322462 GCF_009828535.3 Hylobates moloch | reverse complement strand
TCTTCTCTTCTCTTCTCTTCTCTTCTCTTCTCTTCTCTTCTCTTCTCCTCTTCTCTATTTTCTCTCTTTCCCTCTCCCTGTCTCTCTCTCTTGCTCTCTGTCTCCTCCCTCCCTCCCTTTGTTCTTTCCTCTCTTCCTTCTTTTTAAAAAATTTTGCACAGTGTTACTCCCAATCTCTAAGCTGTGTATCATTGGAGCTGAGTCTCCTTAGAGGGGTAACTTTTCTAACCAGTTTGCCCTTTTGCAAATTTAGTTCAAGGTACTCTAATAAGGTTGTAGGCAGTCCTGGTTGTGCTAGTGTAGGAAAGAAATGAAATGAGGCTGCTTAAAGGCTGTTTGGGCTTGGGAGACAGGGTGGCCAGTCATGATGAGGCTGAGTAGATGAAAAGTAGCCCTTTTCATCGAGAGCACTGGAAATCAGTCTCCAACAGCATGTTGAGGAGCTGCTGCCTTACTTTGCTTTAGAGAGCTCAGCTACTTTATCATTTTGACTTGATGCTGATTTGCCAAGCTCCCCACCACCTCAGCTTCTCTGTCCTGCAGCCTGGCTTCCTTTCTGGGCTTAGCAGAAGAACCATGCTTAGCTCTTGGATGTAATGTTCGGTCTTTTACAAATGATTTACTGGGTATTTGGAGACAGGGTTGGAAATGAAATATCTGGATAGTCAGATTACCTACACAGTGAAGCTCTGCTCTGCCTAAAAGGGGTTATTTTAAGCTTCACATAATAGCTTAGCATTGGGAAATCTGTCTAGCCAAATAATTGCATTAACAATTTAGAGAAAAAATTATATATCTAAGCCACTAGATAACAGAAGAGAATTTGCTAATATTCAGCAATGATTTTTGATAAAAACGTGAAGTGAAATAAGAATAGAAGAATATTTCATAGAGAGGATTAAGAAACTTATCGGAAATCAATAGCAAGCATTACATCGAAAGAAGACATTCCCATTCAAGTTTTGAATAAGGTATGAATACTTGTTATCACGGCATCATTTGACAAAATTTTGAAGGTTTCAACTAAATACGACCATGAAAATAAATGATTTGACCATAAATATATCCACTTATTATTTGTCAAATAAATAAATAATTTAAAGCTGATTTAAATATTAAAAGAGAATAAAATTATCACTGTATGCTTCTTTTTTTTTTTTTTTTTTTTTTTTTTTGAGACGGAGTCTCGCTCTGTCACCCAGGCTGGAGTGCAGTGGCGCAATCTCGGCTCACTGCAAGCTCCGCCTCCCGGGTTCACGCCATTCTCCTGCCTCAGCCTCTCCGAGTAGCTGGGACTACAGGCGCCCGCCACCACGCCCGGCTAATTTTTTGTATTTTTAGTAGAGATGGGGTTTCACCGTGGTCTCGATCTCCTGACCTCGTGATCCGCCCACCTCGGCCTCCCAAAGTGCTGGGATTACAAGCGTGAGCCACCGCGCCCGGCCCACTGTATGCTTCTTATATCATCTTATATCTGGATAATCTAAGTGTCTAAGTGAAAAATTATTATAACTAATAAGAAAATTTGTCTGGAAAAAAGATGAATACACAAAAATAATTTTCCCTTTTCCATTCTCAAAAATGATTTAGGAAATAAAATGAAATAAAAATTGACAAAACTGCAAATTACCAAAATATAAATTTTAAGAAATATAATATCTACATGAAGGAAACTTTAAACTTTTACAGAAGGATTAAATGTTCCCGAAGTAATATATGAAAGGACGTGCCATGTTCTTGGATGGAAGATTAGCATCATAAATATAAAAATCCTTCCAAAACCGACCAAAATACTTAATATAATTCTGATAAGAATCATAATGTTATCTTTTTGGAAGGTGGGAAGCTGATAATTTTATTTTAAATTTCATATCAGATAATACATGTGTGGAAATGGCTGAGAAAATTTTGATAAAGAAGAATAACTAAATGGTAATTATTGTACCAGATATTAAAATATAGCATAGGTTGGGCAGTGGCTCACACCTGTAATCCCAGCACCTGGGAGGCCAAGGCAGGCAGATCACTTGAGGCCAGGAGTTCGAGACCAGCCCAGCCAACGTAGTGAAACCCCATCCCTACTAAAAATGCAAAAATCAGCTGAGCATGGTGGTGCATGCCTATAGTCCCAGCTACTCGGGAGGCTGAGACATGAGAATCGCTTGAACCCAGGAGACAGAGGTTACAGTGAGCTGAGATCATGCCACTGCACTCCAGCCTGGGTGACAGAATGAGACTCTGTCTCATAAGTAAATAAATAAAATAAAAATAAAATGTAGCATAAAACCACTATGATGAAAACACAAATAATCAGTGGACTTCAAGAGGGAGTCCCAAAATAGATCCAAGGATAAACAGAAAGTTAATGTGTGATAAAAGTACTAATTAAAATCAGTGGAGTTACTGTTATTCATTAAATAGTGATGAAAGGATTGTTACACATTTAGAAAAAAAATAGATTCCTACCTCAAACCTCATAAGTAAAATAAATTTCTGATGAATTAATCATCAAAGAGTAGCCCAAACTGGAAATAATCCAAATGACTGTCAGCTGGTGAGTGGATAGACAAAATGTGGCTTATCCGTACAGTGAAACTGCTCAGCAACAAAAAGCATAGAACCATGGATGCATGCAGCCCCATGGATTAACCTCAAAACATACGCTAAATGAAAGAAGCTAAACAGAAGAAATGATGTATTGTATGATTCCATTTATACAAAGTTTCTAGAAAACACCAAATATATGGAGATGGGTGGTTTCTTGGGGGCTGGAAAGGCAGCAGAAAGTGACTGTAAACAGGCATGATGGAAATTTTGGGGGTGATGCAAGTATTCTAAAACTGGTTTATAGTGATGATTGTATAACTGTATAAATTTACTGAAATGTACCAAACCATAAAACTGAAATGGGTGAAATTTTTATATGTAAATTGTACCTTAATCAACTATTAAAAATGTTGAGTAAGAAGGAAAAGTATACAGTAAAATATTAGAATGGCATATTGAAACATTTTCTTAAGCAAGTTGTGAAAAACAGGTCATTAAGAAAAATATATATTTGACAACATAAGAATTTAAAAAATGGATGGTAAAAGATTTTTAAAATATAAAAATGCAAGTGATAATAATGCAAGTAAATAAAATGAATGCTTTTTGATGCTTACAATATATTAGGCACTGTTCTAAGCTCTTTGCACATTCTAAGTCATTTATTTCTCACAACAACACTCTGATGCAGATGCCATTATCATCCCCGTTTTAGAGAGGGAGGGGAGAACTGAGGCATAGGGAGGTTAATTAACTTGTACCAGGTCATAGTGCTAAGTGGCAGAGCCAGGATTTGAACCTAGAATGTAGATCAAGATCCATGCTTTTTTCTGCACTCTGCCTATAGGACAAAGAACAAGTGTGTTAATCTGGTATTCAGTGTCTTCCACCACCTGGGCCCTGTCTACTTTGTCCCCTGTGTATACTTCAAAGTACTCTGTGTGTCTCCCACAAAAGTATTTGCATCATTTATAAAAGACAAAGAGTGAATCTTTTTATTATGCAAAACCTCATAAAAATGACAGGAGGCAAACAATCTAATCTCAAATTAGCCAGGGTATCCACAGATGACAATATAAGTGAACAGTAAAATGCAAACATTTTCTTAGATAGCTGCAGAAATGAAGATTTAAACAATGAATTATCTTTTTTTGGGCACAGTTTCTAATATCTGATAATACATGCTGTGAAGGTGTGAGGAAATGAGCAGTCTGTTTAGAGGAGTATAAATCAATTCAGTTTTTTTGGAGATTGACTGGATAATAATAGCTATTAAAAAGAAAAATGTGTATGTCTTTAGTGACATAATCCCTCTTCTAGCAATCTTTCTTCCAGAAAATAATACCACAGATACAGTAAGGCAAATGCATGAAGATGTTTGTTGATGGGTTGTTTGACAATAACAAGAAGTAGGAGCCAGATGAATTTCTATAAAGAGGAATATGTTTGAATATATTTTGCTACATCAAAATAATAGCAAAAAATATAATATTATGCAAAAGAAGTAGGAACACTTATTTTCATTGGCTTGGAAAGCTGCATATTATTCTATTAGCTTTTTGTTCTTTTGTAACAAATTACCACAAATTTAGAAACATAAAATAACACCTAATCATTAGCCTATGTCTCTGTAGCTCAGACATCTGGCATGGAAGTGAAGTGGATTCTCTGCTCAGGGCATCACCAAGCTAAAACGAAAGCATCAGTTGGACTGAGTTCTTATCTGGAATCTCTGAGGGAAAAATCAGGTTCCAGTCTCATTCTTCTTGTTGGCAGAATTCAGCTCCTTGTGGTTGGAGGCCAAAGTTCCTGTTTCATTGCTGGTTGTCAACTAGGGACTGCTTTTTTTGTTTTGTTTTGTTTTATTATACTTTAAGTTCTGGGGTATATGTGCACAATGCGCAGGTTTGTTACATATGTATACATGTGCCATGTTTGTATGCTGCACCCATTAACTCGTCATTTACATTAGGTATTTCTCCTAATGCTATCCCTCCCCTGTCTCCCCACCCCACGACAGGCCCCTGTGTGTGATGTTCCCCACCCTGTGTCCAAGTGTTCTCATTGTTCAATTCCCACCTATGAGTGAGAACATGTGGTGTTTGGTTTTCTGTCCTTGCGATAGTTTGCTCAGAATGATGGTTTCCAGCTTCATCCATGTCCCTACAAAGGACATGAACTCATCATTTTTTATGGCTGCATAGTATTCCATGGTGTGTATGTGCCACATTTTCTTAATCCAGTCTATCATTGTTGGACATTTTGGGTTGTTTCCAAGTTTTTGCTATTGTGAATAGTGCTCAATAAACATACCTGTGCATGTGTCTTTACAGCAGCATGATTTATAATCCTTTGGGTATATACCCAGTAATGGGATGGCTGGGTCAAATGGTATTTCTAGTTCTAGATCCCTGAGGAATCGCCACACTGTCTTCCACAATGGTTGAACTAGTTTACAGTCCCACCAATGGTGTAAAAGTGTTCCTGTTTCTTCACATCCTCTCCAGTACCTGTTGTTTCCTGACTTTTTAATGATCTCCATTCTAACTGGTGTGAGATGGTATCTCATTGTGGTTTTGATTTGCATTTCTCTGATGACCAGTGATGATGAGCATTTTTTCATGTGTCTGTTGGCTGTATAAATGTCTTATTTTGAGAAGTGTCTGTTCATATCCTTTGCCCACTTTTTGGTGGGGTTGTTTGATTTATTCTTGTAAATTTGTTTAAGTTATTTGTAGATTCTGGATATTAGCCCTTGTCAGATGGGTAGATTGTAAAAATTTTCTCCTGTTCTGTAGGTTGTCTGTTCACTCTGATGGTAGTTTCTTTTGCTGTGCAGAAGCTCTTTAATTAGATCCCATTTATCAATTTTGGCTTTTGTTGCCATGGCTTTTGGTGTTTTAGTCATGAAGTCCTTGCCATGCCTATGTCCTGAATGGTATTGCCTAGGTTTTCTTCTAGGATTTTTATGGTTTTAGGTCTAGCATTTAAGTCTTTAATCCATCTTGAATTAATTTTTGTATAAGGTGGAAGGAAGGGATCCAGTTTCAGCTTTCTACATATGGCTAACCAGTTTTCCCAGCACCATTTATTAAATAGGAAATCCTTTCCCCATTTCTTGTTTTTATCAAGTTTGTCAAAGATCAGATGGTTGTAGATGTGTGGTATTATTTCTGAGGGCTCTGTTCTGTTTCATTGGTCTATTATCTCTGTTTTGGTACCAGTAGAATCAGTACTGTGAAAATGGCCATACTGCCCAAGGTAATTTATAGATTCAATGCCATCCCCATCAAGCTACCAACGACTTTCTTTACAGAACTGGAAAAAACTACTTTAAAGTTCATATGGAACCAAAAAAGAGCCCACATTGCCAAGACAATACTAAGCAAAAAGAACAAAGCAGGAGGCATCACGCTATCTGACTTCAAACTATACTACAAGGCTACGGGACTGCTTTCGGCTCCTTGAGGCCACTGGTATTTCTCATCACCTGTCTACCTCTACCTTTAAGCCAGAATAGTGTGTCAAATCCTTCTTATGCTTTGAATCTGTGACTTCCTCTGTCTCTGACCTCTACACCCAAATTTAAAGAGTTTATGTAATTGTCTCCCTATTTTTAGTGGAACTTATTTGGGACCTTAACTATATCTGCAGAATTTCTTTACATTAACATCTGGATTCATGTTTGATTGAATAAGTGGGAGAAAGTATATGTACACTAGGGGCTCGGAATATTGAAGACTATATAAGAATTCTGCCTACCATAATGATATACCATAAATGAAAAAGCTATTCATAGATCAAAAGATTGAGCGTGAATCCATTAAAACATTTTATATTTATATATAGATGAGTATGTTTACACACATATGGATATATTGATGTTAATATGTGTAGGGCTGGACAGTGGAGAGACATGCAAGACCATTCGAGGGCATGCTGTTAAAAGTGGTTATTTCTGTGATTGGGATTGGATAGGACAGAGGGGACTTGTACTTTTCCTTATGTTTTTACTTTTCTAAAAATTACAAAATTACAGGTGTTTATCTGTGTTTTTTAGTACAGCAGCCCCTTCATATCTTTGGCATCTGCATCTGTGGATTCAGGCAGCCATGGGTCAAAAAATTTTTTTAGGCTGGACGTGGTGGCTCATGCCTGTAATCTCAGCACTTTGAGAGGGAGAGGTGGGTGGATCACCTGAGGTCAGGAGTTTGAGACTAGCCTGGCCAATATGTTGAAACCCTGTCTCTACTAAAAATACAAAAATTAGCCAGGCATGGTGGCAGGCCCCTGTAATCCCAGCTACTTCGGAGGCTAGAACTTGAACCCAGGAGGTAGAGGTCGCAGTGAGCTGAGATTGCATCATTGTACTCTAGCCTGGGCGACAAGAGTGAGACTCTGTCTCAAAAAAAATTTTTACTTTTTTAAAGGATGATTGTATCAGTATAGAACATGTATAGGCTTTTTTCTTGTCATTACTCCCTAAACAATACAGTATAACAACAATTTACATAGCACTTATATTGTATTAGTTATTATAAGTAATGCAGATGATTTAAACTGTATGGCAGGCTGTGCATAGGTTATATACAAATATTACACCATTTAATATAAGGAACTTGAGCGTCTGTGGATTCTGGGGGGGTCCTAGAACTAATCCTCTATGAATTCTGAGGAATGACTATATTTGAGCCCTTAAGTTCTCTGACATCACCGTAGGAGACAGACCTGAGGGAGGAAAGTGATCTGTCTTCATAGATTTACGTTGTCTTCCATTTTCTTCTGCTTATAGCCCAAGTCACAGCACCACTTCTTCCAAATTTCAACAGTCATATATACTTTAAAGAATTCGAGGAGAAAAATAGTCAATTATGTTTATCTAGATATTACCATTTCCAGGTTTTTTCTAGTGTTATTTCCTTTCTACTTGAATAACTTCATTTGTTGTCTCTTTTAGATCAGAACTGCTGAAAACAAATTCTCTTTGTTTTTCTTCATCTGTAAATATCTTTATTTTGCCTTTATTCTTGAAGGACGTTTTCACTGAATATAGAATTCTGGGTGGACGATCCTTTTCTTTCAGCACTTAAAAATGTTCCATTGTTTTCTGGCTTCCATGATTTCTTGTGAGAAATCTGCAGTCATTTGAATTGTTGTTCGCTTAATATCAGCAGTTCTTAACTTGAGCATTATTGACATTTTGGGTTAGATATTCTTTGTTGTGAGGCTTGTGTCCTGTAGGATGTATAGTAGTATCCTTAGCATATTAGGTACCAATAGCAGTCCACTCCCAATGTGAGAAAAATTAAGAAGTTGGAAACATCTGATCTTGTCAGATGTCTCCCGGGTGGCAAAACCAAACTGGTTGAGAAACGCTGCCATGCAATATGTAATTATACTGCATATAATGGTTAATTTCAAAATATTTTAAATATAATTATATGTATCTTAGGTTTTCCACAGTTTGATTAAAATGTGTCTGGTCATAGTTTTCTTTGAGTTTATCCTATTTGAGTTTCACTAAACTTCTTGAATATGTAAATTTATGACCTATAATAAATTTGAAGAGTATTTACTCATTTGTTAAAATTGTTAAAAAATTTTTTCAGCACCAATCTTTTTCTCCTCCTCTTTAGAGACCCCAATAGCATGAATTTTAGAACTTTTGATATAGTTCCATAGGTCCTGAATCTATATGACTTTTTTTATATCCTCTATTATTCAGATTAGATACTTTTGATTGACCTATTTTCAAGTTCATCAGCTCTTTCCTGAGTCATCTTTATTCTTCTGTTGAATCCATACAGGGAGTTTATAATTTCAGTTATTGTAATTTTTAGTTTTTTTGTATAGTTTTTATTTCTGTGCTGAGAATTTCTTTTAATTAGTTTAAAGACTGTTTACCATTATTTCAGGGAATATGGTTACAGTAGTTTTTTTAAGGTCTTTGTCTGATAATCTCAACATCTAGTCGTCTTGGGATTGGTATCTGCTATCTTTTCCCTTGAGAGTTAATTATATTCTCCCAGCTTTTTTGTTTGGGTAATTTTAAATTGTGTATTAGTTTCTTATTACTGATGTAACAAATTACCACAAACTCTTGGTTTAAGGCGAATTTATTCTTATAGTTTTGGTGATCAGAATTATAAAATTAAGATGTTGGCAGGCCTGCATTTCTTCCGGAGACTTTAAGAGAGAATACATTTCTTGTCTTTTCCATATTTAGAGGTGCCCACATTCCTTTTTTGTGGCCCTTTTCTCCATCTGCAAAACACATCACTTCAACCTCTGGTTTTGTCTTCACACTTCCTTTTTGTCTGATTCTGATCATCCTGCTCTTATAGAAGGGCCCTGTGATTACACTGGGCTCACTTATACAATCCAGGAAATCTCCCCACCTCAACATTCTTAACTTCATCACATTTGCAAAATCCCTTTTACCATGCAAGGTAACATATTCATGGGTTCTGGGGATTAAGAATTAGACATCTTTGCAGGGGTTATTATTTATCCTACCACAAATTACATTCTATAGATTTTGAATATTATGTTACAAGAATCTAAGTTCTGTTAAAATCCTATGAAGAATGTTCATTTTTTTTTTTTTTTTGAAAGTGGGTAATCAACTCAGTAAGTAAGGTTCAGATGGCAAGGGCTGATCTACCTCCTGTAGGCTCTGGATCCAATGTGAATTTAATTTTCACAGCCTTTGTGGTGCCATTTGGTTTCATCCCCAGATGTGCCACTCGGGGTCAGTCTAGAACCTGGGGGATGTTCTCTACTATAGTTTAGTTCTCAGAGGTTTTGCTATACTGCTTTGAGTTGATTCTGTATATACACAGCTTGGGCATGAACTAGAATTTCATACTTAGATTTAGAAGGTAGTTTTTGCCACCCCTTTCAATTTGTGATTGCCCTGGAGTCTCTGGCTCCCAGAGTCCCTTTTTCTTGGTTTTCTGGTAGAAATCTGAAGTTTAGCCTCCCTGCACAGTTCCACGCTTTTTGTGAATGGGTCTACCTTTGGGGAAAATGGTGAGATATGAGAAAGAGAGAGAGAGAAAAAAAAAAAGAAATTTCTCACACACTCTTCAGACCAAAGAGGCCAATTTCTCTGGTCAATGAGTAGGATTTTCTCTGAGTTGTGGGTGCCCTTATGGCCAGTATTCCTGCAGCTGCTGTGGGAGTGCTGGTTCATGCCTGGGGCTTGCCTTGAGACAGGGCCAGCAGAGGAAAAAGGGGGAAAAAGGGGATACCTCCTACATCCTATGTTCCACAGGGGTCCCCCTTTCCAGTCTTCTGGCTAGAAAAAGAAAGTTTCTCTTGGAGATTTTTCCATCTGTGCCTGCTGTGCAGTTCTGGGATGTGAGCCACCCTAGAGTCTAAGCTGGGAGAACTGAAAAAAAAAATTAAACCAGGAAACTCACTGCTGTATTGGTTGTTCTTTGAGTTGTAATTTTCCACCCCAGCATGCTTGCTACTATTTATTTTTTACAATCCTCTCATACAGTTGCTTTATCTAAATTGTCCAGAGATTTTAGTTCTAATCAGTGGGAGAGAAAGAATAGAGTGTACTCATTCTATCTTTTCCAGAACCAGAAGCCCCAGGTACATTATTAATGATATAAATGATGGCAAAGATGCAGCTTCTGATATTACAGTGAGACACATAATTAGTCTTGTCCATGGTGATTCTTCTTATCTGCAGAGAGAACCTATAGTGAATTCCCCTAGTTAGTCCAGGGGCAGATGATGTATATTTTTTTAATGACCCCTGTAGATATTTATTACTCATTTGATGTCTGAGGTTACATTTGATGATGAGGAGGTTACTTTGTTTTTCTGCATATGAAGTAGTAATAATCACCATCATCTCATTCTGTTTCTCCTCCTCTTCCTCCTCATCATGGTCATCGGTTACTGGGTGGTTACTATGCTCCAGGGACCATGCTAAGGGTTTTAGATACATTATATCTCTGAAGTAGCCTCATCAGTGTATGCTTTGCAAAAGTTCCAGGCTTGGGCTTGTGCAATCATGTCTTCTTTAAGAACCTGGGCTAGGTCTATCTCACTCTCCTGCATGTAGCCAGCATGGTTCAGTACTTGATCTGCAGTAGATGCTCAGTAAACATCTGTCCAGTTAACGAATGAATGAAAGACGGCCCCCCATCCCCCACCCCCACCCTGTTTTGTAGACTATTTAAGGAGAACTTAGTAATATGTACCTGCTTCTCCTTCCTAACTGCAGCTGAGCTAGGAGACCCTTTCACAGGAATACACCAGTTTTGCTATTCATCTACTCACGCGACAAGTATGTGCACCAGGCAGCATTGTGGCTAGGGATGCTGTGGGGGGAAAGCAGGCGAGACCCTAGCCCATGGAGCTTACATTCTAATGTGTGAGTCAGACAAGAAACAAGTCACTGATCAATGAATGAAATAATTTCAGGTGGTGATAAGTGACCCGGAGAAATGAAATAGGGTAATGGGTAGAAGCAGAAGGGTGTGGGGCTACTTTAGCTAGGAAGGTTATGGTTATGGAGGATTCTTGAAAGAGGCCCCAGTTGAGCTGAGATATGAGAAAGAACCAGTCAGATATTCATTTAGCAGCCTGGAAATTTTTTTTTGCTTAACATCCCTGTTGTTTTCACTGGGAAAATCAGCAGCGCAATAAGACTGCAAAAGCAATGTTTAAAATTGACTGAAGAGAATCAATTACTTTCCGATGGTTGAAGGGGCCTTAGACACCATCCAGTGATTTATTTTAGCCCAGGGTTTTTACTTTTTGCTGGTTTTAAATCATCAAAGGTTTAAAACAATTTTAAAAATTACTGTTATTTAATTTGTCTTTGTAGGTCCATATTTTTTAAAGACCTTGACCACCAAAATTTTTTAATTAAGTAGGTTTCTTATGAGACTGCAGTGTCAGTGCATGCGTTGGTATAATTCCAGTCAAAAGACAGACACCTGCATTTTTTTAGATTACCTCCACAGCCTTATTAGAGAGATATATGCTGATTTGTTGGATTCTTTTTTTTTTTTGAGACAGAGTCTCACTCTGTTGCTCAGGCTGGAGTGCAGTGGCACAATCTCGGCTCACTGCAACCTCTACCTCTCAGGTTCAAGCGATTCTCCTGCCTCAGCCTCCCGAGGAGCTGGAACTATGGGCATGTGCCACCACACCCAGCTAATTTTTGTATTTTTAATAGAGACAGAGTTTTACCATGTTGGCTAGGCTGGTCTTGAACTCCTGACCTCAGGTGATCTGCTGCCTCAGCCTCCCAAAATGCTGGGATTACATGCATGAGCCACTGTGCCCAGCCTGATTTGTTAGATTTTTAAAATTAAAAAGAACATTATCAAACTTGGTTTAAAAATACATTAAAAATATCTGACTGTCCCTGCCCTGAGGTCAGTGATTTTCCTCTTGGATTCACCATTGTAATTTCAGAAACTAGAACGGTGTTCGGCATCAGGCAAGTACTTAATATTGTTCAAATGAATAAATGCTTCTACGGAAATTTTTCCTGATCTAATGGGATAATAAAGCTTTAATTAAAATCAAGAAGAGTTGATTTGTATTTAGGTTTTTTTTAGGTGGCTGACTGTGAAGTTTGAATAACGTGTATCTTGGAATGAACAGGGTTTGTGAGCTCCCAAATAAATATTATTACATACCCTCTTCATTGTGGACTCACTCTGTGCCAGGTGCCATTACACACTGAAGTCTTCGCAGCAGCTCTGTCCATTTTGCAGATGAGGAAACTGCGGCTCAGAGACATGACGTCTTGACGTCACACAGCTGGTTAGTGGCAAAACCAGAATATGGATCTCGATCAGTCTGTCTCTAAAACCTGTGCTCGTAACTATTATGCTATGGAAAAGGCAAGGAAGCATGGGGGTCATGGTGTTGGGGTCCCTGGAACTGGGCTCTGAAACATAGCTCTGCTGTATGATCTTAGGTAAGTGGCTAGACCTCTCTGTACCTCAGCTTTATCATCGCTAAAATGAAGCTATGAATACTACTTACCTAATGGAGTTAAGGTTATTAAATCAGTTAATTTATGTAAAACATACAGTAAGTACTTCACAAAACTAGTTAACTATTTCTGAGCACAAAGCATTTGGCTGTTTGATATTGTGAGTTGGTGGCACATGTGTCTTGACTGGCTGGGCCAGGCTGCCTCTCTGCTGCTGTGGTGGCTCTCGTGACAGCTGCACTCAGTGCAATAGACTGCAGTGGACGTCACTTTATGCTCCCCTGGTCTGTTGGTTTGGGTCGTGTGTCATGTTGGCAGCTAATTTTCTCAGAGCGGTTGGTTGGAATGGGTCTCAGGCCGTGCCTAGAGTCATAAAACATACAGACCCAGCGAAAATGGACATCATCTCTCCTCGTATTAGTATGGATTGCTGTGGCTTTGTTGATCGGCAACAATCGCTTGCTCTCACAAAAACCCCTATGCCTAGCCCACACAGACCAGTTTTGCTGTTTTGTGCTGTTTTTCTTTTGGCATTTTGACAAAGTCTGTGAATTAACAATGTTCCACGGAGTGTTTTAAAGTGGTTGGCTGTTGGTGGATCTATCTTGCTCCATGACTGAAGACATCACCTTCCACCCCTCCTTTATCCACCCCCTCTTCACACCATCTGCAGAATCATCCTTCTGAAACAGCAATCCGTATCACTCTGTTGGATAAAAACCTTTAGTGATAAGCAGATTTTTTGGGGTGATAGAAATGTTGATTATCATAATTGTGGTGGGGGTTAAGTATATGTGTACATTTTGTTAAGACACATCAATTGTACACTTAAAATTGGTATATGTAAGTTACACCTCAGTAAAATAAAAACAATCAGTAGAGGAGAAAAGCCTGAACTCCCTAACTGGGCATTCAGAGCTCTTCTCGGCCTGGCCACAGCCTATCTTTTCAGCCTCTTCCCCTCCCCCTCTGCATCCCTGTCCCTTGCACTGTAGCCCACAGCTTTCCCTGCCTGTGCCATCTCGGCTTATAAGCTAAAACATTTGCATGTGCTTTTCTCTCTGCCAGGAAAGCCCTCCTCACCCTTCCCAGTGTGGAAACCTCCCTGTCTCTTCCCTTCAAGGTCTCCTATGTGTCAGGCTCTGTGCTAGGCACGGGGCCTACTAAGATACAGAAGACACAGCTCAGCCTCTGAGGATCACACTAAGCAAACCCATTCCCTCCCTGGATACAGCATTTTGGTCCCACCATGTCTTCTTCTTCTTCTTCTTCTGGCATATGGGATCCTCAGAACAGAGGGCACAGAGGGAGGCACAAATGAGGAGTACTGGGTATAGGCAGGCTGATGTGAGACCCCCACAGCCTCTCTCTGTCTCCTTCTAGGAAGTCTCCTGTCCTCCCCAACACATAGAAGCAGGAGAGCAGAGCAGTTCAAGTTTCCACTCTGGAGACAGCTTCTTTAGGTTTCCAGCTCTTGTCCTGATAGCTGTGTGACTTTGGGAAAGTTGCCGAACCTCTCTGCACTTTGGCTTCATATCCGGGAGATGGTGAGAACAATAATTCCACCCCAAAGGATTCAGTGAATTAATATACGTAAAGTACTAAAAACAGTGTCTGGCTCATCATAAAGGTTATATAAATATTGCTATTATTGTTCTTGCCTGCCAAGTACACCAAGATGAGTAAGAGCCTGGCTTTCAGGGGCATTTTTTTTTTCTAGTGGAAAAGTCCAGACAATACATGGATGGATAAATCAATAGCAAGAGGATACCACACTGTGATAACTGCTTTGAAAGACACAAAGAGGAGACTGCTCTAGGGAGAAATTATTTTGGAGGAAAAGGAGGCACTTTTTGGTTGGTGTGATGAGGAGTGGGCCTGTATGAGGAGGAGACATTTAGACAAAAGGCCAAGTGCTGAGAAGGAGGCAGGCATGTAGAGGCCATTGGAAGAGGATTCCAGGGAGAGAAAGCATGGCGACATGCCCTAAGGAGGCACTAGCGCAGTGTGTTGGAACAGAAAGAAGCCGATAAAGCTGGAGTAGAGGAAGGCAAGGAGAGTGCAGGAGAAGGAGTTGTGGGACTGCAGGGGCTTGGCCACCAGTGCATGGTACGAGCTGTGTCAAGGAGCTGGGATCTGATTCTTGCTGTTTTGGAAGCCACCGGAGAGCCTTAGGCAGGGTCTGATCTTACCAGGTTGTTTAATGCTCTCAGTTCTAGTTAAAGCCAAACCAGGAGCACTGCCTTCTGGGTTGTTCTCTGCAAAGGCTCTCCTGTAGATTGTATCATGATACTACTTCCCCCAGTAGAGTGGCCCACCCAGGGCCACTCTCCTGCCCTGTCCTCAGTCCTCCCAGCCTGCCTCTTTGCCTTCAACCCTTCCAAACTTACCCATCCTGTGTCCACACCTCATGACTTTCCTAAGTGGTTGCCCAGTTCCAACCTGGGAGAAATGTTCCCAGTCTGTTCCAAATGACTGGAAGTTCTTCAACAGGAAGCCCCACAGAAGAAATGCAGGAAAGAATAGGTGAATATTTCAACATCAGAATCAAAGCCATCTTGTAAACCAGCTGGAGAAAATGTTGGGCAAGAGGACCTTTCCTTTTGGTTCTCTCAGATCTTGCCATCCTCTGACGTCCAAGTCTCTTCCTCTGATTATCTTTTCAGTACTTTGATGTCTTTTTCTTATCTATCTGAGGGTTTCCACTTCATCCTTGGGATTTTGGGTTTCAATGCATGTTGAGGACCACTGCAACAGTCCTCAAATCAAGCCAGCCAGTATCTGTGTGAGAAAATATACTCATTCATCATTTTCTGCATTTATTTTGCAACGGATTGCATGAGCCTTCTGACCACTTGTCTGAAAAGTCTAATACCAACAGGTTTCTGAAGAGTCAGTGGAACATTGTAGAGATACAGCCTTTAGCAATTCCAATTCTGAAATGAGCAAATGACTGATGAAGTGCAATAGAATATGAAAAATAGAAAGTTCTCTGGTTAAGAAAGTTTGACTTGACAGAGAAACCTGGCTTTGATTCTCAGCTTCACTCTCTTTGTGGATTTAGACAAAATGACTTAAGTTCTTTATGCTTCATTGGGGTTGGTAATTAGACTTTGCCGTTACCATTGCAATAGTCCTGCGTGTGATAGTTATGTAAACCGAGAGTGCTTCGTAGGTACTCCATTCATTTTAGCTCCATTCCTGGTTGGAAATTGAATGTTGAATGCTGTGTTATCCTTTGTTTAGGGAGAAAAAAAAAGGCTTAATTTAAAACAAGCATTACTCCTCTAAGTTCCTGCACTGTCCCATCCTACCTTCCATTATCTTTGTGATTAAATAATATTCATCATTAGGTGGGATCCAGCATGCAGGAAGCTCCTGGCTAGCTCAGGCAGTTTGCACTTTGGAGAAGTGCCCATGGAGGCAATTTTAATTCAGGAACAAATGGAATCTAGTGTAGTGATAGTCAGAGAAAAGCTTTTTCTACAATATCCCTCCAAATTTGTGACATTTCTATGTAGCTCATTAAAAGATGGTTCAGGCCACTCCTGGATGGGCCAGTTTCTCAGCATTGAGCCTTCTGAGCCTGATGGCATCCCCAGTGGGATTCAGCTGGAGGGACAGACACTGAGCAGAGAGAAGGTGAGCTCAGACCCAGCTGTCTTGATCTGGGGTTGGGGAGACTTCTCTTCTGAGGGTCATAGAAGAGATGCCAAGGGGAGATGGATCGCCGTGAAGTTCTCCAAGAGCGTGGATGGGTGGAAGCCTTTCTCTCAGCTCTGCAGCTATGTCGCTGTGTGGGAGCACATCTCAGACACACAAATATACAGTGTCCTGTTCTGGTATAAATGAAGCAGTCTGGAAAAGAGTAAGTTTCCATCAAAGTATTTGTCAGAGCAAATGTAATCTGCCTGCCTATGTCACCTTTTCCCCACTGATAAAAAAATCAAAATTTTATCTCATTGATGTGTCACAAGCTGATCTATTGGGTGTTTGAAGGGAAAGTAAAGGGAAGAAGGGAAGACTTTCTTTTTTTTTTTTGAGATGGAGTCTCGCTGTGTAGCCCAGGCTGGAGTGCAAGGATGCGATCTTGGCTTACTGCAACCTCCATCTCCTGGGTTCAAGTGATTCTCCTGCCTCAGCCTCCCAAGTAGCTGGGACTACAGGCATGCGCCATCATGCCCAGATAATTTTTTGTATTTTTAGTAGAGATGGGGTTTCACTGTGTCAGCTAGGATGGTCTCGATCTCCTGACCTCGTGATCCGCCAGCCTCGGCCTCCCAAAGTGCTGGGATTACAGGCGTGAGTCACAGTGCCCAGCCTGAGAAGACTTTCTTATTTCCCAGTGAATTAATTTGGTTCCATAAAATCTTATACCTAGAAATGTGTTAAGTATTTTAAAAGAAGACAGTGCAAAATTTCTCCTTGTCCTTTAGACTCATGCTCTTAAAAATGCCTATCATGTAAATACATATATACATATATGTGATTATCTATTATCGATCTAATCTAATCTTGATATATACTGCACAGAAACATACAATTCAGTTTGAACTAAAATCTTTCGGGTTTGAAGAGACCAGATGCCGTGAATTTTCTTATATTACTTTGCAAATACTCCAGTACAGATTCAGCCGTGACTCCTACATGAAAGAAGTGACATGTTACGAACTCCTTACTCAGAAAATTGACAGTCTCCTGATGGTTGCCAAACTGATTATTCCATTGGGCCATTTTTTATCTAATTGGTTAATTGAGTGAGTCATATAAGAACACTATTTCTTACTATCCTAAAATTTTTTGACAGATGTTTTTGTTTTCAGCTTATTATCTGTAAATAATGACTCACTCAGTTAACCAATTAGATAAACAGTGGCCAAATGGAATAATCAGCTTGACAACCATCATGAGGCTGTCAACTTTCTGAGTAAGGAGGTCGTCACATGTCACTTCTTTCATGTAGGAGGCATGGTTGAATCTGTATTGGGATATTTGCAAAGTAATGTAAGAAAATTCACGGCATCTGGTCTCTTCAAACTAGAAAGATTTTAGTTCAAACTGAATTGTATGTCTATGTGCAGTATACAGATTAGATTAGATTACATATCGATAGATAGACACATATATGTATATATGTATTTACATGTTAGGCATTTTTAAGAGCCTAAGTCTAAAGGACAAGGAGACATTTTGCACTTCTTTTGTTTTAAAATACACATTTCTAGGTGTAAGATTGTATAGAACCACATTATCACTGGCCTTCTGATAAAAAGTGCATTCAAAGTAAAAAAACATACCAGCACTTCAAAGTAAATGCAAGTAGGAGAGACAAGGCTTATATGAAACAGAAGAGAAATGCTTTTCCTATGATTAATTTAAATCAAGGATCAGTACAAGCAAGAAGCGCTCTCCTTTTCAGAAACCTCTCAAGGCTGGACGTGTGACCATCCATCTAACCATCATTATGGTTGAGCACCTGCTTTGCTTCAGGCCCTGCACTAAATTTAGAGCCTCACGTTGTGGCTGGCACATAGCAAGTTCTCAATTAATATTAGTTGAATGCATGCATACATGAATAACTAAAGAAAAGGTAGCTCAAAAAGCTCAAAATCTAGATGTTCCTATTTTCAGTCTCTGAAATAAGATTATGGACCTGAATAGGGTTCCAATGACAATGATAGTTCTGATGATACTACTTAGGGCAAGTTCTTGAACTTAATTCTCTTGAAGGCCAGTCAGCTGTGGTTGTTCTGAGCCCCACACTTTACCATGAGCCCACATAGCCATCTCTCAAACGCGTGCCACTGACCACAAGGGCATCTATGATGGGTCAGCATGAAGTCATAGCTGGAAGAAACTATTCCAGGAGTCTGTTCTTATGGCAGAAGTCAGCAGCACCTCTTTGAGTCCTTCATTATAGGAACCTCATCAAAATTTTCTTTTCCCCACCATTTAAAAAAATGCCATTCATTATAGGAAAGAAATTCACAATTCTGCTGGATATTAATTACTCATAAACCAAACTCAAATGCATGTAGATGTACACACAACTGCCAAGTTTGGAAAGTACTAGAGAGCTGTCATTCATCTGTATACCCATAGGCTTTAAGATTTGCACTCCCTCTTCATGTTCACAGCCTCTTTTGAGTACCTGTTATGTGCCAGGAGCCGAGACAGGGCTGGAGAGACTCAGTTCAGATCCTGTGCTCATGGAGTGCATATTCTAAGGAAGAGACAGACATTAAAAATATGTAGTCCTATACAATCAAAGGAGAAGGCATCATTTGGAGTGATTAACATGGGGACTTAACCTTGTCTGGGGTCTAGAAAGACTTACTTGAGGAGTTGGCTTTTGAGTTGAGAGCTGAAGGATGAAAAATGAATAATAGCTGTAATTACCATGGAATCTAGATTACATACAAATTAGGATTAAATTATCCACATAAATATGGGGAAAGTTGATCTTCTCTTGGATTACCCAGATACTTCCCTTTGACTTTCTATTGTATACTGTTGAAATATCAAGTAGAGAATCAACATGATTGACCAATTGACCAGAAAATATTTTTCCTTAGTTACATAGACACTTCCTAAAGAAATAGTTCAGATAGGAACTGTCTAGATAACTGGTTCTCTGCTTCATTTGCATTTACATCCAGTTTTAATATCCAGCTTAAGCTGCACAACTTTTTATGAGTCCAAACTCTGAGACCTATTTCTCCAAAACTCCACATGACACAGTAGGTGCCATCATAGGTTATTTTCTTGTTTATAAGATGTCATCTTGCCTTCCCCATAGCCTAAGTTCCCCTGTTGAATTGGTTTTATTGAGCTTCACAGTCATTTTGCTATGTATTTGCCCAGGCATTCATTAAGATGACAAAGGAAATAAAAACCCCAGTCTCAAAGCTGTGTGAATGTCAATGAGCAAACAGATCAAAGAAGTAAACAAGCCAGATCCACATTCGCTTGTGATTAGCAGGAAAACAGACGGGGAGGAAACTGACTATTTGCCAAGGACAGGATGGAACATAAATTGAATTTTCCTCCCGGTTTTTGAAAATGTTGTCATTATCATCTGCTCATCGTTTCTACATGTCTTATTTTCACAACTTGCTTGACACCACAAATAATCACCTGGGGAAAAAAAACTGTAATATCTTCAGGAGTTATTTAATTGCTAGTATTGTTAAGAAAACACTGTATCCACCTTCATCTTCTATGAAGTGCCTAGAACACTTAACAGTCACAATATTGTGAATTCAGTGCATGAGAGAGACTTGAAGAATACATTTCTTATTCATCTCTGTTGCCCCAGTACCTAGCACAGAACCTGGCACAAAGTCCTATTAAATAGAGTCCCCTAAAACCCTTGCAGCATAAAAGCAACTTGCCAAAGTGCCCATTCTCAGCAAGAAAGGTAATTCACTGAATGGAAGTTCATGGGCTCTGGAGTCAGACGGATGAGATTTTGAATTCTGACCTCTATTTACCAGATTTTGAATTCTGATCTCTTTAGGCATATAGTAACTTCTCAATCAGTGTTATCTATTAATACCTTACCTGGGCATCATAAATTGGATGTCAGATTTTGTGAGATTTGATGAATAATTGTCAGTTATTTCTTGGGGAAAAATTGGGCTTTGGTTAATGTGCTCTAAAATACCCCCTCTTTAAAGAATCTTCCCCAAGGCCCTGCCATTGGAGCTTGTGCTGCCTTTCGATTCATCACTGTGGTACCTTTCTATTCCCCAATTTCTTTCTTCTTTAGCTTGTTTTTTTCCATTGCTTGCCAGCTACTTCTTCCTTTGTGATCTTGAAAAATGCTTACTCATGACTTCTCTGTTACTTCAAAGCCATATGTTTCATTTTATCATGGGCATTTTACTTATTTATCTGACCTTCACCACTTTATTCAGAATTCAAGCCATCAGATGCAATTGACCTTCATCTTTTCAAATGCTGGTTTAAAAACTCTAAGTCAAAATGTCATCATGGTTGTGTTAAGAGTTCTCAGACTATTTTGCATAAATGTACACAGGCAGATATACATGTATACCTAGTGTACTAATGGTAGTATAATGAAATTATTATGAATCTACTCCAAATGAGATAATTATTCATAAAAGTTTCTTTCATTTTTAAAGAGGCACGCTATTGAAAACTACTCCATTCTGTCACCGGAACTTTCTTCTGAAACAGATGTTCTGTCCATCCAATTGAATATCAGTTAAAGGACTTTTTCTTTTTTCAGACAAAGTCTTGTTCTGTTGCTCAGGCTGGAGTGCAGTGGTGCAATCATGGCTCACTGCAGCCTCGACCTGCTGGGCTCAGTGGAGCCCACCTGAGCGTCCCAAGTAGCTGGGACTACAGGCACATGCCACCACACCCAGCTAATCCAATTAAAGGATATTTAAGGAAAAAAATGAACCTCTTCAAAATCAAATTTATTTTTGATATTTAATTCACAAAGATGTACAGCATATTTTTGTGTTTCTTTCTTTTTGTATCTATTTGGATTTTTGCATGTAGTTATTTTGACATGATATGGATGATATTTTCCTTCCTTCCATTTAAATAATAAGTGTGCACTGTTATCTACTTAATTTGTAAGGTATCCTGCTGTCTCCCTCACACTGATGAGAAGGATCCTGGTCTTGTTGTCCAGAACTCATAGCTATATTAGAAGATTGTATGTTTTCTTCAGTAAAGCACATGGGGAGGAATGGAAGGGAGATGTTTTTGGCCTCTCACACCCATATGTCAGTGTCCTTTGGGGGTTTCCTGGAGAAAATAGTACTGAACATTTTTAAAGGTCACATTACTGGAACTGAAAAAGTGATATCATGGGGATTAGGATGATGATAATGGCTGGCATTTGTTCAACCACCACCTTATAAACTCTTTGAACTCTTGCAGTACCTTGCAAAGTAGATTGTGTGATCTCCTTTGTCCAAATCAAGGAACTTAAAGCACAGGAGAGTTCAGTAACTTGCTCAAGGTCATGTTGTTGTGGACTAACTCCTGGTCCCAAGCTCCACATCACTACACCACTCCATGAGGCTAACACTGGTTTTATCATCCATGTTTCCTGACATTGCAGTGAGGTGTGACCAGATCCTCTTCTAAGATGGGCTCTCGTTTGTCCCAGGCTGTCCCCCAGACCCCTGCTTCTTCTGCCTTCTGTCTTCATCACAACATACAGGAGGATTCTTTATGGACTATTACACAATGGTATTATTCTTCTCTGAATAGGGGTGTGAATTTTGGCAAGGAATTACCTACTTACTTTCTCCTAACAAAAAAAGGCCTGGCCCACCTGGATATTTATCAGTGAGATACAGAATGAAAGAAGGCTGAGATGGATTTATTTTACACCCAAAGCTGGTAAGGTCAGGGCCTCTGGAGAACTATTTGGCAGCTCAATGTCATAAACATTTTATTTTATATTAATAAAATGAAGTATACAGTTTAAATTTATATTTTGCTATATGTGAGATAAACCACTGAGCAAAAATTATATATAAAACATATTATAGTGAATTGGCATCATGATATATAGAAAAAGCATTATACATGGAGTGGGACAAAGCTAGTTTTGAAGCCTAGTCTACAATTTACTAGCTGTGTGTCGTTTAGCAAGTCACTTGACCCCTCTGAGATTTGGTTTTCTAATTTTTAAGAGGAGGTCATTATACCTACCAACAAGATAGTTATCAACAAGTTGTAGGGTTACATGAACAAGAGTTATTAAGCAAGTTTTGGAAATGTGAAAAGATCCTAGGTACTTAGTGAACTTTAAAAAATACACTTATAAATGGAAGCTAAATAATGTGTACTCATGGACACAGCATAGAATAAGAGACGCTGGAGACTCAGAAGGCTGTGGGGGGTGAGGAGGTTGAGGGGTGAGAAATTATGTAATGAGTACAATGTGCACTGTTTGGGTAATGGTTACACTAAAAGCTCAGACTTCACCACTGCGCAATATATCCATGTATCAAAACTGTGCTTGTACCCCTAAATGTATACAAATAAAATAAATTAATAAATTAAACAAGTAAGAGAATGCTTACATTTTTCTTAAGCATTTTATTTAGAAGCATGTATCAAGCAAATACACAAAAGAAATTTATTTTTCAGAGCCTGTTTATCTTTTAAAAGTACACTTTTTGTTTTCACTATAAGGAGACGATTGAACATGCTCCATTCTTATCATCAATGCAGGAGAAGTCCTGAGTCATGCACAAGGCATACTTTTAAGAAAAACTGGCAGGCATTAACATTTCATGGGTGGTCATTCCTGGATGTGTGAGCACTGCATTTAAAAAAAGTTTATTGGCATTACATTTTGTGACGTATTGTTGGAGGTGAATAATTTATCTGGTGTGACTGCCTGAGGAAATATTTCTCCATATTTGCAAGTGGATTCTTCTTTCTCATTACTAAGTAGATTTATTGCATGAGTAAAATGAATTCTATAATGCTCTTAAATGTTTCTCAGTAAGAGATGAATTTCAGAGTCTCACATTTAGTCGATAATTTTTTACGTGGCAGCAGAATAAGAGAACATTCCAACCAGCTTGCTCACCAGCATGTGAAAATAGCAGGTAAAGGTCACTGTCCAATGTGCTGAAAGCTGCTCCTGCTTTTGAAACCAGTGGCTCTGGCTTAGTTTTCTGGAAGTCACCCCATTCTAATATATAATGCGACATTTTAAAATACTTCAGCACAGTAAAGCTTCTTGTGGCTTGTAGGATAACGTCTGTCAAGTGCTACTTGATGCCTTAGAAAAATAGTGACAATCTTCAATTCATTCAATTTCATGTTTATTTTTTAAATTGTGGCAGCATATACCATTGTTTTCCTTGATGCAATGATAAGTAGATTTGTATAATTTTTATTGAGTTAAACCATAATTAATTGAATATTTTTCTATATTCATTTACTAGGAAGCAGCACTTGGGACTTGTGGTTTTTCAGATGCTGACTATATTTCTTTTAAGCATGGTGTTTTGGTCCTTTTGAAGAAAGAACTGAACCACATAATTGAAATAGGCTAGCTTTGATTCACTTTATTTGGGTTTAATTTCAAGTACAATGCCATAATAAACAAAACAAGAATTATAATGAAACTATCTAGTACTCAAAATATCCAAATATGTATTACTAAGAAATTTGGTACTAAAAGCCAAACATATCGTATTGACTAGACATTATTTTTTCACTTAATTATTTTTCTTTTATTTTATCCATAAGTTTTCCTATAGTCACCTTATTTTAAAATGAATAATTATAGGAAAATATACCAAGTGGTATAACTGGAGATCCACAATACAACCTGCCTTCTATCAAGGCCGAAAAAGAACCCAGGAAGGGGTCTGTCTGTAGAATATGTGCTTACCCTCTCCAGTCCAGAGAACTTGGAAGACAAAAGAATGTTCCTTATATTTATTTATTTATTTATTTATTTATTTATTTATTTATTTATTTTGAGACAGAGTCTCGCTCTGTCGCCCAGGCTGGAGTGCAGTGGCGAGATCTCCGCTCACTGCAAGCTCCACCTCCCGGATTCACACCATTCTCCTGACTCAGCCTTCCACGTAGCTGGGACTACAGGCGGCCGCCACCATGCCCGGCTAATTTTTTTGTATTTTTAGTAGAGACAGGGTTTCATCGTGTTAGCCAGGATGGTCTCGATCTCCTGACCTCGTGATCCACCCACCTCGGCCTCCCAAAGTGCTGGGATCACAGGCGTGAGCCACCGCACCTGGCCTCAATGTTCCTTATTTTGAACATGAATATGTCATTTGAATAGTGTAGGTTACTTAGGGCCTGCTTTTTTTTGAAAAAGATTAATCTGAATGCTCTTATTTTTATGCCTCATCAACTGTTACAGATTTTCTTTATTATTGTTCTCATGACCTAGTAGCTTCTAATACTAAGTTCTTGAGGATGTATGTACATCCTATTTTCTCTCTTATTGTTATTAATCTACTTATTTTTGTGATGGAGTTTTGCTCTTGTCACCCAGGCAGGAGTGCAGTGGTGCGATCTTAGCTCACTGCAACATCCGCCTCCCAGGTTCAGGTGATTCTCTAGCCTCGGCCTCCCAAATAGCTGGGATTACAGGTGTGCACCACCATGCCCGGCTAATTTTTGTATTTTTAGTAGAGATGAGTTTTGCCATGTTGGTCAGGCTGGTCTCAAACTCCTGACCTCAGGTGATCCACCCACCTTGGCCTCTCAAGGTGCTGGGATTACAGGAATGAGCCTGGCTGTACATCCTATTTTCTACCTCAGTTTTTTTTCTCCAAATGTCATTTTTTTTTCCACCTCTTACTTTTTTATAGACCACATTTTGTTCATGGCACACTGTCATAATTGGTCCTTGGAAAAATTCCCTGTATTTTGTGTTATTCTAGTCATTTTTTCCTCTCACCTCCGTCCCCATTTACCTCCTCTCATAGGCATCCATTCCAACATGTTTAGTAAGTCCACTTATGTATATTCATAAAATATATGTATTGTTTTATTTTTATGTGTTTTATATACATAGATGGCATTGCACCGTGGTTTTGTTTTGCTTCTTCCTTTTCACACAGTGCTATTTTAAAAGATCTACCCATGTTTATTTATATATGTATATATGTACTTCGATACTTCTGACATAAAAAAGTCAATTTTCTCCAAAGTACCTTACCAATACAATCTAATTATAAGAAAATCCCTTCTTTATCATGTTGTTATCTCATACATACATTTGGTAAATCTTTCCATATGTTCAAGCCTTTTAAAAGCATTCTTTGAAAGAGTTTTAGATTTTCTCTGGAAAGGGCTTGTTCACTCCTTTTAGAAAAATTCCAGCCGGGCACGGTGGCTCACACTTGTAATCCCAGCACTTTGGGAGGCCGAGGCGGGTGGATCACGAGGTCAGGAGATCGAGACCATCCTGGCTAACACGGTGAAACCCTGTCTCTACTAAAAATACAAAAAATTAGCTGGGTGTGGTGGCGGGCGCCTGTAGTCCCAGCTACTCCAGAGGCTGAGGCAGGAGAATGGCATGAACCCGGGGGGTGGAGCTGGCAGTGAGCTGAGATTGCGCCACTGCACTCCAGCCTGGGTGACAGAGCGAGACTCCATCTCAAAAAAAAAAAAAAAAAAAAAAAGAAAGAAAGAAAGAAAGAAAAATTCCTTGGTATTTTAAAGATTTTATTGCTATTTTGTTTTATCTTATTTCATATTATATTTTCTTGTTATTGCTGATAAAGAGAAATGCTATTTTTAAAATTTTATTATTATACTTTAAGTTTTAGGGTACGTGCTTTAAGGGTATACTTTAAGTTTTAGGGTGCACAACATGCAGGTTTGTTACATATGTATACATGTGCCATGTTGGTGTGCTGCGATTTATGTTCATCTTTTATCTATCTACCCTGGATTATTACATCTATATGAATGATCTATGTAAGTGGTCATATCATTCATCAATAGTGATCATTATACCTTTTCATTTTCAGTGTTTTCTTTTTTTTCTTTTATTTCTTTTTCTTGCACAATGGTCTTCTTGAGGACCTCCAGTACAGTGTTTTATAGTTGTGGTAAAAGTGCGCATTTTTTTTTTGTTCATGATCATAAAGTGAATGCATGGAAAATTCCCCCATTCAGCATGATGTTTGCAGCAGGATTTTGGTAATTAGTATTTATCTGTAGTCATAAATACTTATTTGGAGTGCCTTCTATTTCATTCTCTTCTAAGTATCTTTAAATTTTCATTTTTGTTTCTTCTTTCTGCCAAAGACAGAATATTTCTTAGTTTTCAGACATATGTTGTAGATTTCCAATGTTCCCGTTTTATGGTCAGAGACATAATCTCTATGAAGCTTCTGGTACATTGTAGGATTTTGCAAATGTTCCATATGTTGTCAATACACCTATGCACACACACTTTTTTTTAGTTCTTCTATAACATGACTTTTCTTTTAGTCTTCTTTATGTTTTTTAGAGAAGGAAATACTACAATCTCCAGCTACAATGGTTGATTTATCTACTTCTCTCTGTAGTTTTATCAATGCTGCTTTGTGTATTTGGATATTATATTATTTAGAGGATTTTGTTCATGATCATTGTAGTTTCTTGATCTAGTGTTTTGTCTACCATTATTTATCATACCTCTGTCCTTATGATAATTTTTACCTTAAATTCTATTTAGTCTGATATTACGATGGTTACCCTGGTGTTTTTTTGGGTGTTTTTTTTTTTTTTTTTTTTTTTTTGACAGTCTTGCTCTTGTTGCCCAGGTTGGAGTGCAGTGGTGCAATTTTGGCTCACTGCAACCTCCACCTCCTGGGTTCAAGCGATTCTCCTGTCTCAGCCTCCTGAGTGGCTGGGATTACAGGCACTCGCCACCACACCCAGCTAATTTTTGTATTTTTAGTTTCAATTGACAAAAACTCCCTCTTTGATCAAACTATGTTCAGGCCTCTAGTAATCTTCTTCTCAATTAGGTCTTGCCTTTGGCCTGCTGAGCCCAGTTCTAGCAAAGAATTCTACTGAGATAGTTTAGAGAGAACCCTTCCACCCCTGATATATCATGAAGTTATTAATCCCCCCACCTTGATATTGAAGTACTTGCCTAACCTTTAGCAAGAATCTTGTTAAGCCAGTTTAGCAAAAATCTCTCTACTCTTGATATCTAACTAAGTTCCTCTCAGTAATTTTCTACCCACTGACCCCCTTGTCTGCTCCTTGGCTGTAAATCCCAAGTTGTCTCTGCTGCTTTTGGAGTTGAACTCAGCTCTATATTGAAGTCTCTCTCCCCTACTGCGGTAGCTCAAATACAATTTATCTTGCCGTTTGAAACAAATGTCTGGTGCAAAATTTTTCTCCTGCATAACCTCTCCCTGTACTACTTTTGTTTTAAATACATCTCTTATAGGCAACATTTTGCTGGATATTTTTCAAAATAAAATCTGAGAATCTCATCTTTTAATCAGTTAGTTTGACTTTTTCTATTAACTAGTTATTACATTAGTATTTATTACTCTAATTTTCTTTTTGAAAAAAATTTTGCACATCTTTTATAAAGATTTTTCTCTGTCTTCCTATTTTCCACTGGATACGTTAAATTTTATTTTATAAGTTTTAAAGTTTGAGTTCTATTTTTCTGGGTTATCCTTAGATTCCAGATCTTCCACCAAACAAAGTGAATATATTAGCATGTTCTTACCTCATGCTGGTCTCTCTCTCTCTCCTGCCCACTGTCATATTAGTATTGATCTCTAGTTCTAGGATTTTATACATTTTTAAAAGTCATTGCTTATTTAAAAAAATAAACCTTGTTAACATATTTACTCACTTTTCCTTCCATGCCTAGTAGGAAGGAATTTATTTTCTCTTTTTGTGGCACTATTTCTCCTAAAAATTATTTTCAAAGTGTGTCTTTGTGTAATAAGCCCAGGCGTGGAATGACTAAAAGAATTTTCATTTCACTCTTGCATTTGATTATAAATTTGGCTGACATACAGTTCTACGCTTTCTTGAATTCAGTTCCTCTCCAGGATTTCTGTTCCTTTCTCTAACTCTTTGTCAATAGGACTTCTTGAGTCTAGTGTTTCTGTCATGAGGTCTGAGGTCAGTCTTGGAAGTGACTTTGGCCTCTTTAAACTTCAGGTTCCTCATCTGTAAAATGAGATAATATCAGTATGGGTTTCACAAGGGATGTGGTGAGAAATTAATGAAGTATTGTGTGAAAAAATGTGATATTCTTGATGCGTTTATGAACAACAGTCACTGAGTTGCTCCTAATATGGCTTTAAAATGGCTAACATAATTCTTCCTTTTAAAAAAGGATGGAGAAGAACAGGAGAAGGCAGGTGACAGTTTCTTTTATTTCACAAGGTAAAGGGAATTCACTCCAATTTTTCCCATTTTAAAAAATCACAGAGTTTTGCTCGCAGTGGACAGATGAATGACTTTCAGTAACTTCTTTTTATGATGCAGACCTTAGGGACTGACACGTGACTCATAGCTTGAAACCAAGCTGTGCTATTTTTCCAGGCACCTGCTGTGCAGGCTCCTGAGGCTGGCCCAGATGGATGCAGTACATTGGCTTGGGCAGTTCAAACAAGTCATTTGCAGGCTGTGGCTACTCTCATACTATGGATTATTTTTCCAATGTTTCCTCTCTGAAATGAAAAAAAGAGACACAGATCTATCTACTCATTTGTTTTCTGTCTGTTAGTCCACAGTGGTCCCTTTGACTCAGTTCAGCATTTGTCTCTTGGGCATCTATCTTTGTTTGCTCAATATCATTCCTGGTTCAGCTCTTGGAAGTCAATGAGTCAGGGATTCAGGAGAGGTGAGCCTGAGATGGCAGCAAGATGTAAGGGAGCCTCTGCAGCTGTCGCAGGAGGAGAAGGAGACGACCTGCTTAGGGGATGTTTACCACACCTGCCTGTTGCTCTGCACATAGCAGTACCTCAACAAACAGTTGCTGAAAAATGTACCTGTTGGCCGATGTTGGCCTGTGTGGTTAGCCTCTTATTTCCTATGAAGCAGTGTTAACTTTGCTTTGCCCTGACATTGCGCAAGTTAGATATTTAAAACAAAAACAAAAACAAAAACAAAATCAGAGCCAGGGAACCCCCTTTGGATGATCCAGACCGTCTGTGCTTCCTTCTCTTTCTTGGAGCAGAACAGATGGTGACTTCACTTGCCAGACCTAATCGAGAGGCAGATCTCAGAGTGGGCCCACACCATGCATTTTTAAAAATTTGAAGGCCTTTGAAGACATCCAGTATGTGAGAGAAGCACAAGGACATTTTGCCATTCTGAAAGCAGCTTTCATCTTCTCAAAGTTGTCTCACATTGTCATTCCAGAAAGCACTCAGCTTTCATATCTGTCCATTTATATTAACATGAGGACTAATTTTCAAGTGAAGTGCTTGTAAAATAAGCACAAAAGAGATCACTGGAATAGACTTAAATGATATAAATATGTTTATTGTCTCAGGGACAGCAGTCCAGAAAAAGATTATATTATTTTTTCCTACATATTTCATCATGTTTAGGTATGCCAAATCTAAGTTGTAAACATAAAGACTCAATGTTTTGATCCTCTTTTTGTAGGGCAAATGTGGAAATTGCAAACTTGTTTCTGTTTGCTAGGTAATCACCAGGGTATAGAGCTTTTTTTTTTTTTTTTTTTTAAATAGGAAACTGGCCAGGGCACTGGGATGCTGGATTCGATGGTCAGGGAGGAGGGAATTGAATTTATGCAGCATCAGCTGGGATCAGTCAAGGGCAGCTGTGATTAGTGTCCTAGGGGACCTATAGAGAAGAAGACAGTATTTCAGCTGAGCAGAAAGAGTAGGACAGGCAGAGAAGCAGGGAGCTCTGGCTCAGTGACTTGAGGGGTGATGGGCATAGCATGAGAACATGTAGCTTTTCCCTCGGCTCTGCCCTGTTAAAGTGTGACTTTGGGCCAGCCTGCTCATGCCTCTGGACCTCAGGAGCTTTATTTCCTTTCAGATAATGTTAGAACTATGCCTTTGGGCATAATGGGTTGCTTCCAGTTTGGAGCAATGATGAATCAAGCTACTGTGAACATTCTTGTATATGTCTTTTGGTGGCCATATGCATTTAGTGGCCATTACTCTTTTCTCTTGGGTAAATACCTAGGAGTGGATTTGCAGAGTCGTAGGTATACATATGTTTAGATTACCGCATCCTCTTCCTGAAACTTTCTGGAAAATTGTAGAAATGAATTTCTGATAAATTCAGATGAAGCACCTTGGGGCTCTGGAGAATGCGTTAGACAAGGATTCATTCATTCAGGAAACCCATCAGGGATGCAGGCATGAAGGAGAGAAATTCGTTACTCTGGGACAACTCACTGACTTCAAGGGAGGTTGCATCTTTGGGTTTAGGTCCTGATGCTGTTACTCCTTGTGGTGGGCTGCACTACTTGGTGTCCCTCTCTGTGGAAGGATCACGGAGGATTCTTCTTCCCCAGCTGAATTCAAATGTGGCAACGTGGCTAGGGTTGACCAATGAAGTGAATGTGAAATGGCCTCTGTCTATGTAGTTGTGTCTAAGAATCAGCGCATAGTTTGTCACATTCTCATTTCCTCGGCCATGATGACTGGCAATATTCAGGATCAGAATGAAGATGAAGGCATGGAGCAGAGCCTGGGAGGCCCACAGTGGATACATAGCCCGAAGGAGAAACAAACTCTTACTTGTTTTAAGTCACTGATATAGGGGCTCTTTGTTACCACAGCATAACCTAGCCTGCCCTGGCTGATTCAGTAACTACTAGCCATGGATCTCTGAGCATGTCATGTAAACTTTTTTTTTTTTTTTTTGAGATGGGGTCCACCTCTGTTACCCAGGCTGGGGTGCAGTGGTGCAATCTTGGCTCACTGCAGCCTTGACCTCCCAGGCTCAAGCGATTCTCCCATCTCAGCCTCCCGATTATATGGGACCACAGGTACGCACCACCATGCCCAGCTAATTTTTTGTAACTTTTTGTAGAGACAAGGTATCACTGTGTTCCCCACACTAGTCTTGAACTTCTGGCCTCAAGTGATCACCCCACCTCGGCCTCCCAAAGTGCTGGGATTGCAGTTGTGAGCCACTGTGCCTAGCTACATAAATTATTTGACCCATAGCTATATAACTTATAAAATGGGGAGATGGGCATTTTACCTGGGTTGATGCAACGTCCTAGGGTTGTTGTGAGGAATAAGCAACACATTGTGAAATTGCTTTGAAAATGAAGCTCGGTTTCTATTATGGCAGCATGGTATAACCTAATTAATGAATGGCTAAAGGTTCAGGCTCTAGGGTTAAGCAGCTGAGCCATTTACTCAGCGTGTAACTTTGGGTACATTACTTAAACCCTCTAAGTTCCCTCAATGCCAAAATGTAAATAGTGCTAGTATCCACCTTATAGGTTGGTGAACCAGTTAGATATGCAAAAGTACAGCTAACATCGCATAGGGCCTGACACATAGCAAGTCCTACATGAAGCTTGCCTGGCATAATTGCCATCATTGTGTTGTTATTGCTATCTATGTACATTTTTCATCAGCATCAGGATCAGAGAACCTAGGGAAAGGCTGGAGTTCTGCAATTCTATTCTACTACAACTAGAACATAATATGTCTATTTCTTTAAAAAAATTCTGCAGGCAGGAAAAATGTCCATACAAGGTAAAGTGTTTAAGTGCTTTAGGCTTTGTGTTTATAATAATTTATTAAAGATTCACTGCTAAAAGAGTCTTCTATCAATAGCTTACACAGGCCAAGATGCCGAAATCCTCTTCTTGCTAGAAATTAGTCATGGAAGAAAATCACATTTGATGTGTTTGTGGAACATTTATTCACTCCACTATGCTCAGGGCAAGGCACGGGGATAAAATAATTTATGAAAACAACAAGGTGCTCAGTGTCTAGAGGGCGAGAGGGGCTCATGTCTACACAATTAAAATAAGATGCTGTTAAGTGCTACTGCATTGCAGAGTTACATGGAAAAGGTGACAGGAACATAAGTGTAGGAGTGATGTATTGTGTCTACGTGGGTCCTGGCCAAGGCCTTGGAGAGGAAGTGACATCTGAATTAGATTTTATAGGCTAATTGGACACCCCTTGGATATGCAGGGCCCAGCACTATGAAGGGAAGGCAGAGATTGGGAGGCCGGTTGTGGGATATGGCTGGATATAAGATGGAAAGAGTGGCTGAGCTGGTTGGAAGGGCCCTTGACGCCATGTTAGGAAATCCGACCTTGATTCTTCAGGCAAGATTAAAGGCAGGTGGATTCAGCACGTAATGCCCTGGATAAATACCCAAAGACAGACAGGAAGAAAAATCAACAAAGTTATGAATTATCCTCTATTTATATGTGAAGCAAATTTTTTGCTTGCTGAACAGGATGTGCCTACATAGGTTTGTTGGCGTGAAATTGCATTAAAATGAGTGATAGCCCTTTGGGCCTGTTAATGAGTAAAAGTGTCACTGTGAGGTGAGCCTGAAGGGGAGGGCTGGGATTCTAGCCAAGCAGGGAGATCAGCCAGGTGATAATCATGATGGCTGCTGTTCACATGGTGCCAGCAACATGCTGGGACCTGTGACAGACACTTCACAAACAGCACTGCTGCAGCTGCAGGGGGAAGTTTATACCCACTTCCAGGGCCACGGGGATTTTGCTCCTCTGTTGCTCAGCCTGTTGGCTGTGGCAGCCTTTAGCCCATAGATGCTGATCTTTGATGTCAGAAAGACCTGTCTGCCCTGTTTCAGATGTGAGGCTGGCCTTATCAAATTACCGTACTTCTCAGAGAATCAATACCCATTAACAAAAAGAAATGCTGTGATCATTGTTGTTTTGTGTGTGTGTGTGTGTGTGTGTGTGTGGTTTTTTTTTTTTTTTTTTTTTTTTGAGACAGAGTTTCACTCTTGTTGCCCAGGCTGGAGTGCAATGGCATGATCTCAGCTCACCGCAACCTGTGCTTCCTGGGTTCAAGCGATCCTCCTGCCTCAGCCTCCCGAGTAGCTGGGATTACAGGGGTCAGCCACCATGCCTGTTTTTGTATTTTTTGTAGAGATGGGGTTTCTCCATGTTGGTCAGGCTGGTCTCAAACTCCTGACCTCAGGTGATCCACCTGCCTTGGCCTCCCAAAGTGCTGGGATTACAGGCGTGAGCCACCCGTGCCCAGCCATCATTGTTTTTAATAGCAAAAAAATACAAAACAAAACAAAACCCTAAATCACTGTGAAGACAAGAATGGATAAGTAAGGAGAGTTATCCACAGGAATCCTGTATAGCAGTTCAGATAAATTAATTACAACTACATATATGTTACAGCAAAATCTCTAAAATACAATGTTGTGCTAAAATGCAAGGATACTTGCTATATAAAGTTTAAAAAGTATGCAGCCAGGCCCGGTGGCCCACCCCTCCCAGCACTTTGGGAGGCCAAGGTGGGTGGATCACCTGAGGTCAGGAGTTCAAGATCAGCTTGGCCAACATGGTGAAAACCCATCTCTACCAAAAATACAAAAATTAGCCAGGCATGGTGGGGGACCCCTGTAATCCCAGCTACTTGGGAGGCTGAAGCAGGAGAATCTCTTGAATCTGGGAGGCTGGAGGTTACAGTGAACCAAGATCGTGCCATTGCAGTACAGCCCAGGCAACAGAGCGAGAGTCCGTCTCAAACAAAAATGCACAAAACCTATTTGATGAACACATTAATATGTAGGAAAATATAACTGGTGAATCTCTGGCGAGGAAAAGAAAGGAGCCAGATGAAAAAGTCTGCATCAGCGCTTCAATTTTTGTCTGTAGTGCTTCCTTTGTTTTGAGAGCAAAAGGCCAATGAAGCCAATGTTAAGATTAGATAAAGCTGGGCAGTGAGCTCACGGTGGTTCAGTATGTCAATCATTTTCTCTTCAAATTTCTGTATTTGAAATATTTCTCAATATACTAACATTTTAAAAGAAAATGCTTTCATCAAGGCACCAACGCCTATTAAAACAAAGCCATTACCTTTGGCACTGAATGGATTTTTCTCATTGCTTTTTCTTCTCAGTGACAGCTTTTGGTTTTCAGCCAAGAAGCACTTGTGTGTGTGTGTGTGTGTGTGTGTGTGTGTGTGTGGAGGTCTCCTGGAGGCAAGTGAGCACATTTGTTAAAATGGAGTATTATGTTTGTACCAGAAACCTAAAAGCATATTTTATTTAAATGAGATGCAGAATATGTTACCTTAATGAGTAAAAGGGTTTCTGCTTTGGATAACTGTGCCCAGGCCACAAAAAATGAGAAGGGGAATGGGAGGGGCAAGCCTAGATGATACGGAGAAAGCAATAATCTGGCCGTGATGCTCTTGCCCAGGGAGAATGGCTGGAGACCTTAATGATAATTGTTAAAGCTATGTGATGAATTTGGCCTCGACCCAGAGTCCTGTTGCTGTATGCATGCAGCTGATCTGGAGGCAGGGCCGTAAACAACAGCAACTCTGGGCTTCTAGGAGATGCCTCTTTGGGGCTGGCAGAATCTCCCATGTGTGGTTTTGCATGTGCATTTGAAGTTCGAAACAGCATATTCAGTATTATCGAATATTATAAAATTTATTTTGAATATAAATACTTAACACTTAAAAAGTCTACCTGTTTATTTTTTAGAGATGGGGCCTCCTTATGTTGCCCAGGCTGTACTGGAACTCCTGGGCTCAAACTCCTGGACTCAAGCAATCCTCCTTCCACAGCCTCCTGAGTAGATAGGATTATAGGTGTGTGCTACTATGCCCAGCTCTATAAACACTTGAAAAAATCATGTAAACTATAGACAGTAAACCTCAATAAGTCTTAGGGGAAAAATTTTTGGAAAATACTGTTTGACTTTTAACTGTACCCATCACTCCCTGGGGGAAGGATGAAAATTAGGGAGTGACTGGCAGTGAGGTTCGTGTAAGGGGGCAGACCCAGGTTTAACAGGTAGAGTAACAATCCTCCAGGCCAGTGTGCTCCGGGGACCAGAATCTTGGTGGTAATAGTGGGGAGACAGGTGGCAAACAACATGAGGTCTTCTTTCTCCCTGAGAGCCATCTGCCTGGAGCGGGAGAGAGTGGGTCGTGGATTTCTGTTTGTTAAATGCCAATTTTCTAAAACACAGTGCCTCCGGGCGGATGTTAGGCCCTCGGGCGTCTTGGGACAGGGCAAATGCTTTGAGAATCCCAATTGTGGGCAGTGGTGCTCCTTTGCGTTTGTTCCCAAGCCTGTCGCCGTTGAAACAGAATCACAGGTAGTAGGAGCTGAGAGGGACCATCAGGGTACTGAGGTTTCAGTGCCCAGGTGGGGTGGGGAAGCCAGGAAATGGAACAGAGGCTTAATGGAAATTTCTGGATGCACACAGCGGGGATGAGGACTTGGAGGGTTATTCTGGGCTGAAGGCTATTAATCTCAGGCCTGTGTGATGATGAGGAGGCAGCAAACATACCGCTGTTGGGGCAGCGTGGCACCCTGGCTAGTTAAGTGCACTTCCCATAGCCTGGGGGCTGTGTGAGGCTGTGCCTGCAGGCTGAGGGTCTTCATATGGACTGCCCTGCAGAGAGGCAAGTTCCTACAGCTCAGGGCCTGGCTTTCTTCTGAACTATCTGTTACCACTGCTTAATACTTTCCATATTTTTATAGCTAAGGTGCATTAAATGGTCCAGGAAATGCTTTGATCCCACATACATTCAAGCCTCTCCTATTGCATTCAAGCCTTTTCTATTCCTATTGTTCTGATATTTGATAATTTACCAAAAGGTAAGGTTTCCACTGAGGGAATCTGATGCTTTAATTCTGAGTTTGGTCTTTGTGGACCATTTCGCTGAGATCAAGCAGGTTTTTTTCTGCCAGAATAAGGCTTTTGACCTTTGAAATGTTATTTCTCCAGCAAAATTGCTAGGAACAGTAAGGTACAGAGAGTTTAGGGATATTGATTGGGCCATATGGCCTTGAAACATGTTCAAATATAATTAGAAGGGAGACAAATGCCATATCCCTGTTGATTCCTTTTTGAATGCATTTACCTGGGGGATCAGAAAGGAAACTAGAGGGGTGTCCACTGGGGCCACTGAGTGGTAGCTATAAAGAGTCCCAGTATGTCAATATGGGTCTTACATGGTTGTGGTCAGTGGTAGCAGACCTGGCTCAACTCAGTGAAGACAGGTGCATGAGAAGGTCAGATGGTTCTACTGGGGTTTCTTCATTTTGAATAAATAAACTGAAAGCCGGATTGGTATGGTGGCTCACAGCTGTAATTCCAACTTTGGGAGGCCAAGACAAGAGGTCCGCTTGAGTCCAGGAGTTTGAGACCATATGGGGCAGCATAGTGAGACCTCATCTCTACCAAAAATTTAAGAAAATTAGCCAGGCATGGTGGTGCATGCCTGTAGTTCCAGCTACTCAGGAGCCTGAGGTGGGAGGATGGCTTGAGCCCAAGAGTTCAAGACTGCAGTGAGCCATGATCGTGCCTCTGCACTCCAGCCTGGGTGATGGAGAGCCTGTCTCTGAAAAAAGAAAAACCAAACCAAACAAAACTGAAAGCTATTCTCCACCTCTTTGGACACATCCTGGATTTCACAGTATCTGAAAGGATTAATACATGTGTCATAACATAACCATTTGATGTTTGGCTTTTGCTGCATTACTGGCTATACTTTCAGTAAAATGGACATGCTATTCCCTTTATCTTGAATGTTCCCCCACCCTCTCGACTCCCTTGGCCACCTGACTCCCTCCTATTCATCTTTCAAACTCAAGCTCAGGTTTCGTCTTCTCTCGGAAGCAAGTGTCCAATCCAGTGAATCACACCCTTTTTGGGTGCCTCTTTGTACTATGTACAAATCCTCAAGTGTTACATCCATTGGGAACCTCATTGGAATTTTAAAGTACTAATATGGTGCTGATTGCATGGGAGCCACTGTTCTAGATACTTTTACATGTATTTACTCATTTAAGCCTCATAATGACCTGATAAGGTCAGTACAGATGTTCTCCCTATATCACAGATGAGAATGATGAAGCCCAGAGAAGTACAGTGACTTTCCCAAGGTCACACAGTTAATAGCATCAAAGCTGAGACTCAGCTCTGGGTAGCCTGGTTGTAGAATCTCTTCATAAGCCGTGTGCAGTGCCATTTCTCCCTGAACTCTGTTGCCTATAATAGCTAACTTCCATGACTCCCTGTCTCCTGATCCCACCTGGTCTTCAGCCAAAGCTGCTCTTCCCACAGGTCTTTTAATCTCAGTTCATGGCAAATCCATCCTTCCAACTACTCAGGCCCCAAATCTGGGAGTCACCCTTGACTTTTCCTTTGTTGCTGTCACATCTTTTATTGGATCCGTCTGCAAATCCAGACAGCTCTACCTGCAGTATAGATCTGACAGTTTCCACCACTCCCATCACTAACCATCTTGGTCTAAGCCACTGCCATGTATGGCCTGGGTTATAACAAGAGATTCCTATTTGGCCTCCCTGCCTCTTTCCTTGTCCCTGGCCTCCCACTCCCCAACCCCATCAAATCTATTCTCAACATAGCAGCCAGGTGATCCTTTTAAAGTTTGCCAGAGCACGTCACCTCTGTTCAGCATCTTTCACTGTTTCTGACTTTGTGCTTTGCCCCCTTTACTCAACATCCTCTTTCTTCAAATATCTACACGGCTCACTCCCTGCTTCTTTCTCTTCTTTACTCAAATGTCACCTATCGTGAGATCTCTCCTCACTTCCCCACATAAAATAGACCCATCCCTGCCCCCGTCACCTCTGGTCTTCCCTAACCTGCATTATTTTCCTGCCTAGCACTCATATGAGATAATGCATTTACTTGTTTATTTGTATATTTCCTGCCTTGTCTCCACTAGAAGGTTAGCTCTGTGAGGTCAGGGACTTTGTGTTCTTTGTACTGTTTCTGCAGTGCTAAGAATAGTGCTTAGCACATAGTAGATGCTCAGTAAATATTTGAAGACTGAATGAAAAACATTAATGAATGAGTTGAATACTCACTCTGTATTAGTCACTATTATGTTTATTTACCAACATCACATCTTCTTATTTTCACAAGATCTCCTAAGGCCACCTGGGTATCTTTGGAAAAATGATTGATCTCTGTTTAGCCTCAGTTTCTTTATCTGAAAAAGGAAGATAATAATACTTACCTCTAAGAGTAAATACCTATAAAAAGCTGAGAACAGTGGCTGACACATAGTACCTGTGCTACCTGGGTTCCCTGGGAGGCAGAGGGAGATTAGCTCACTGGATTAATGCTCTGGGGATCAACACCTGTGTGTGGGGGTGGGGTGGTGATGAAAGAAACAGGACTGGCCAGAGAGAGAAGTGGCACTGCAGTCTCAACACTCTAGGGAGTGCTGAAGCTGGAAAGGTTGGAGAGTTGGCCTGAGTTGGGTCAATGGGCCTGGCTTTTTTATCCCCACAGTAATTAGTCATTGGCTTCAGGCTGCTCTGGGAAGAGGTGTGATCTTGGGTAAGGCCCTCTCTTTACTCTCAGGCAACCCCTGGGAAGGACTGACTACCACTCACACTCCCAGCAGCTGAGGAGTGAGGGCTCCAGCCCTAAGGGTGTGTTTGTGGGGCTGGGTAGATATCACAGTAGCCACCAGAGTAAACTTTTTGTAAACTCTTGGGATGACAGTCTTATTACTGGCATTATTTAATCCAGCAGTTAGTTCCCTGCCTGAGAACCTCTAGTGAGTCTAGTGCCCATTGAGTACAGAACAAATGCCATCATTTGAGAGTCTTTGCTTTCCTGTAAAGATTTAGGATTGGACTTGAGCTACAAGCCTTTCTCCTTGCGGACTTCCCCAAGTAGGGGCTTGGCCTGGCTGTCCAACTACGTAGTCACTCCTGAGGTGTCCACAGGTTTTATGCCATCCCCTGTGGTCAAGGTGGTTCAGAACCAAATGGGGCAAGCCTTTGGAATAGTCGAGGTCAGCAGGCATGAGCCTGGTACCATTGAAATGAAAAGGTAGGGATTCCCTCTCCACCTGGAATCCTACCATTAGAATCCTGTTATATATTGAAGCATTTAAAAAAGCATCAAGAGTGTTCTATTTAAACGCAAATAACTGTAAAAGTTAACAGCTTAAGCCTTCGTGATGAAATGCCTTTATATCTTTATTCAAACACTATTAAGTTTCTATTTTCAAGTTTTCTAAATGTGGCAATCTTGTTATGGTTTAGCTTGGGTTTCATCTGCTTTTAGTGAAAATAAAAATAATCTGGATTCCTTCATCTGGGCATTTTCTTTGAGAAAAATGGAGGGTACAGTAGAAAAAGCCCTGGAATATGGAGACGTGGAGTCTAGTGTGAGGTCTGTCCTAACAAACGGGGGACTTTTGTCAAGTTCCCGCGTGTTAAATCTGTAAACAAAAGACCATGAGATCTGTGGAGGAAGGGAGAGCTACTGTCTCTCTCTCTCTCTCTCTCTCTCCCCCTCCCCCTCTCTCCCCCTCCCCCTCTCTCCCCCTCCCCCTCTCTCCCCCCTCCCCCTCTGTCCCCCTCCCCCTCTCTCCCCCCTCCCCCTCTCTCCCCTTCTCTCCCTCTCTCTGCACAGCCTTTAATACAAGTTAAAGTGCTTTCAGAAGACCAAAGGGAGAAAACCTGGCTTAAATAGGAAACCTTCTTGCCTAGGTTCTCAATCAGGTCCATTTATACAAATGAAGGATTCTAACTTGTTCAGTTCTAATCAGTTGAAATAATTGAGCCCTGGTTGGGTGGTTTCCAAGCCCCAAAAGAGAAGTCTCTGTCAGATATTTCTTTCAAACTACTAGTGGGCTGGGGATGGGAGGCTTCCAACTGCAGTTTACCCTGGCTCTGGTAGGGCATGTGGGACTGCTCCCTCTCACCCTGCTATGTCCACCTGGTTCTGCTTTTAAATTTAGAGCATCTCTATTAGCCACAGGGAGTCCATCTGGTCTGGAGAGCTTGGGGTCTTAATTTACAGTTTTATTTTACAAATCCAAATTAATTAAAATTTAACTCAGTTCTTTGGTTGCACTAGTCACATTTCAAGTTGTCAATAGCCAACTGCGGCTAGTGCTACTGTAACAGGCAGTGTAGAAAATTCTACTAGGTAGCACATGAAGATGATGCCTTTATTTCTTTGTTTAGAAGAAAATTTAACCCACATTTGTAATGAGTTGAGAGTTGAAGATAGTAGGTAGTTTTTTTTTTGAGATTTACACACATCCACCAGTGCTTATCTGGCCACTTATTTCTTTTCTTCTTCTTTTTTTTGTTTTTTAGACAGAGTCTCGTTCTGTCGTCTATACTAGAGCATAGTGGCTTGGTCACAGCTCACTGTAGCCTTGAACCTCCTGGGCTCAAGTGATCCTCCCGCCTCAGCCTCCCGAGTAGCTGAGACTACAGACATGAGTCACCATGCCCGGCTAATTTTTAAATTTTTTGTAGAGATGAAGTCTTGCTATGTTGCCCAGACTGGTCTCAACCTCCTGGTCCAAGCAATCCGCTCACCTCGCCTCCCAAAGTGCTGGGATTGCAGGTGTGAGCCAATGCACCTGGCCCACGTACTTTCTTCTATTTCTTACCACCACCTTGTGAGCTAATTTTTACAGATGGGAAAACTGAGACTGAGAGAGGGCAGAAAACAGGTTGAAAGACCTAACTTGCATGAGGTCTTTGCTTGCATTCAAATCCAGGTTGGTCTGATGCTGAAGCCTGAGCTGCTGTTTTTGTTTTCTGAAATAAGCATGTGCTAAAAGATTACAGACTCACTGTTGTTTAGAAAGAAGTTTATCGTCCTTATTTCTGCTGCTCTTTTTCCTTTTTTGTCTTATTTTCTTCTAGAAAGCTTTGTTGACTTGGTACAATGCACATGATTCCTTTCTCTAGTGTCGACCTAAAATAACCAAAAAGCTCAGGATCCAGTTAAAAGAGTTTGTTCAAGCATGAAGTGTGAGAGCCAACATCAGGGAAGCAGAGCTCCACCAAACAATGGTGATCAGTGCTCCCAGTGTGGGGAAAAATGAGGACCATTTATCTAGGCAAAAATGGAGGTGCTGAATAGGATAACAACATTTTTTTTTTTTTTTTTTTTGAGACGGAGTCTCGCTCTTTCACCCAGGTCGGAGTCAACCTGGAGCTCCGCCTCCCGAGTTCCCGCCATTCTCCTGCCTCAGCGGCCGGAGTAGCTGGGACTACAGGCGCCCGCCACCGCGACCGGCTAAGTTTTTTGTATTTTTAGTACAGACGGGGTTTCACCGTGTTAGCCAGGATGGTCTCGATCTCCTGACCTCGTGATCCGCCCGCCTCGGCCTCCCAAAGTGCTGGGATTACAGGCGCGAGCCACCGCGCCCGGCGACTCTGTGTATTTTTATGGACAGTCATGCAGAAGTATGATTGGAGGGCAAAAGAGCATGCCCTATTGGTAATAAACTGGGGAGGAACTTAACAAGGCCTGTTCAGTTTCTTCTTGACATCCTGTGTGACAATTCTTCCTCTCAGGTATAGGGCAGGACACCTGTCACATGAGTGCCTTCAGGGGAGAAGTGAGGAAGAAGGTCAGAGAGTGACTTTCCCAGGTTTTATTGCCTGCATCAGGGAAGAAGAGGCAAGCGGAATTCTACTGTCTGTGGCCACTTCAGGGGAGAAGGGGGTCAGAGAAGGCAGAGAGACCTTCCTACTTCTGCTGTTTTCTCAATTTCCAAGGTGCCATATTTTTGGGTAACATTTTCTGCACCCCATCAATATCGACAGTCTCACCCTCGTCTGTGATCTCAGTGGAAACAGCTGGAGCTTTCCCGAAGTAGTAGAAACCTAGTGATGTCTGAGCCCCTGGTTTCAAATTCCCCAGCAGATACCACTAAGCCCTCTGCATTTTGCAAAAACTCGTGTGTCGGAAGGGGAACATCACATTCCGGGTACTGTTGCGGGATGGGGGGTGGGGGGGGCGGGGACAGCATTAGGAGATATACCTAATGCTAAATGACGAGCTAATGGGTGCAGGAAATCAACATGGCACATGGATACATATGTAACAAACCTGCACATTGTGCACATGTACCCTAAAACCTAAAGTATTAAAAAAAAAAAAAAAAAAAAA
>NW_026652308.1:2184854-2280216 GCF_009828535.3 Hylobates moloch | reverse complement strand
CACACATATACACATGTAAAAAACCCGCACATTTTAAAAATATGCACCAAAAAACAAAAAAAAAAAAAAAAAAAAAAAAAAAAAACTCGTGTGTCTATACCTCTATTTATATGCACAACAGCTTGCAAATAACCTCTTTTTTCTTATATCTCTAGGAGGAATCATTGCTTTGTGATTTATGATGAAGAGAAAAGTGTTTTCCCCCCACCCTTGAAAATAAAACAACATGATGTTAGTTGATTTTAGAGGTGAAAGTTGCTAAAGATCATTTTGCTAATGACAGTTTCATATTCATGGAACACAGAAAACATCATGTATTTGGTTTCAAGACTCCGGATGACAGCAGCAGGCAGCTCTGAGGGTGGACCCCGGATGACGCCTGATGCAGGAATTGTCCTTCATGCAGCATGTTGCAGTGATGTGCCATCTGTTTCTAGGATGAGTCTAGTAGCTGTTGAGGAGCCTACAAAAATATTCCTGCCAGGTCTTCTCAAAAATTCATCTTTCCCCCTCTTTGTATATGACAACCCTCTATGTAAGAAAGCAGTTTAGCAATAGGAGGGCAATGAAGATGCATCTTTTAAAAAAATGATCTTCTCCCTGTCACCCAGCTGGGTGGCTCACTCACACTCATCTCCTTCTTCTGCTCCATTCAGGACTCCAAAACATAACAGTGTTGGAGTTCATTTCAGTATCCACGGACGGTTTAAATGATGCCACAATGGACTATGTGGGTTTCCACTATTCTTGGCTTCAGTTGTGCAGGAACGCGATCTTCTTTTTCTTTGGTAATAATCTATTTATTATGTGCCTGTCAGTGCCAGGTCCTGCTTCCTGCTACATAGGCGACAGAGGAGTCAGAGATAGACTCTGTCCTCAAGTGGCTTACCAGCTAGCCATCAATTACAATGGGTGACCGTGGCAGTACTGTTTTTTTTTTTTTTTTTTTTTGAGACAGAGTCTCACTCTGTTGCCCAGGCTGGAGTGCAGTGGCGTGATCTCAGTTCACTGCAGCCTCTGCCTCCCAGGTTCAAGTGATCCTCCTGCCTCAGTCTCCCAACTAGCTGGGATTATAGGCACATGCCACCACGCCCAGCTAATTTTTGTATTTTTAGTAGAGACAGGGTTTCACCATGCTGGCCAGGCTGGTCTTGAACTCCTGACCTCAGGTGATGCCCCCGCCTCGGCCTCCCAAAGTGCTGGGATTACAGGTGTGAGCCACTGCGCCCGGCCGGCAGTACTAGTTTTGATGGCTTAAGCAGAGTTTTTCGAGTGTTGACATTATTTGAAATCTTTCCTTGCCAAATATGTAGGAGTAATTTGAATAGGAAAGCCAAACAGTTGAAAAGGCATGTTGAGGAATTTCATCACACTATTAGCTGAGCCTGTCAGGTGCCAGACTGAGATAATATGTGATATTCTGTAATATATGGGGAAGCCCAGATATGACTGCAGAGACAGCCAGGTAGAGACCTGGGTTTGAATCTGGCTCTGCCTCTCTCCAGGGGTATGACCTTGGGCAAATCTCTTGGCCTCTCTCAGCTCCTGTTACCTAACCCAAATTCTCAGGTCTTTGAGAGGATTAAATGAGATCGTGAGTGAGACGCTCCTGACGTAAACTTCAAGTTCATTAAAGGGTTTCTTCCTTTCTCCTTGTCTTTCTTCGTTACTCCAGGATTTGGAGCAGAGCCCAGAACTGCACAAAACACTAGGCTTTAGCACTAAATATGTTTGCATTCCTGGCAACATGTTACCCTTTTCTAATTACAAAGTTTATAATTTGCTTAAGCTGAATTGGGGAAGAGGATGGGGAGATGGAGGGGGACTAATTATAGAGCAGGGATCTGCTGGAGTGGGGCTTGTGAGTGTCCAGGCAGGAGAGAACCACAGGGCCAATGACACCCGGGGGCTGAGTCTATGGCAGGATAATTAGGAGATGGAGATAGGAATTGGAACACACTGAGGTGAATTTAAACAAAAATTATTATTTCGGGGAACTAGATGGGACTGCAAGATAATCTATGAGGCCACTACTGGTAATTTCCCCAATGAGAAATGATGGGGAGGTTTCCAGAGGCCGGGAGAGCTGTAGACTGATAGTCTATGAGGTGGAGCCATAACTGGGCAGCAGGGACTGGGGTCCCGAACCAAGCAGTAAGTAGTTAGGTCTAAGCTGCGGAGAGTACAGACGGCAGGCAATCCTAGAGGACAGGGAATTTCCATGGCTGGATTATTGCAAGGCTAGACTGCAGCAAAGGGCAGGGTAGTTTCAAGAAAGGCTAAAGTCAGAGCAGAGGCAAGTTGAGACATAAAGAGGTGGTTTTTCTAGCCTGCCAGCTGCTCTCAGACTTGCATCTGGGGTGTGTTGGGGAATGATCCTGAATCCTTGATATCATCTCTTCTAGCCTGCCCATCTCCCAGCCTTCCTTAACCTCGTTAACTCCTACATCTGTATCCACAAAGTTTCTTAAGTCTTTTAGGAAGAGATCAAGTTTCCAGCCAGTGTCCCCTATTGGAGCAATACATCCCCTCCGTTTCATGCCAGCTTTGAGTTTTTACTGTTTTTGATTACCTCCAAAGGTTCCAATGAACCAGAAGCTAGAGAATATCTTATGTGTGAAGAGAGGGCCCTTTCTTTATAGAAAGTCTATTCTTAGGCTTATTAAAATATCTGTTCACTGGACTGTATGGGACATGAGGGCAGGAGCTTGTTTTATTCTCCTGGGTGTTCCCAGCACCCTCCAGGCAGTAGGTGCCCCGGGAGTGTTGGAGGAATCGATGCCTGACTGTGATGAAGACAGTGAAGTAGGGCCACACCCCTAGGGAGGGACGTCCAGAAAAGGAGAAAATGAAGTTGGAGAGGTGGGCAGGGTGTCATTCAGCAAGGGTCCTGTATGGCCAAATCAACGGCAGTAGTTTTGAAGCCACTAAGAGAGTTTAGGCCATGAGGAGGGGGATGATGGTGTCAGGGAACTGAGGTGACAGCTGTGCTAAGGCAGTGCTAGTGGAATGGAGTGAAGGGCTCATTCTCAGAACTTCCTTCCTTGCTAGTCTCAGAATTTAAAAGCTAGAAGTGTCAGCAGGCAGAGTCTGTCAACCTCATGAAAAGGGGATCATGGGTGTGTGGCCTTCTCTTTGATGATTCATTTGATGATAGCTATGGCAGTCTTCAGGATCACAGTCAATTCTGCCATTGGCTTACTGGCTTAAACTCTTCTTCTCCTTCTTCTTCCTTCTTCTTCCTCCTCTTCCTCTTCCTCCACTGCTGCTGCTGCTGCTTCTTCTTCTTCCTCCTCTTCCTCCTCCTCCTCTTCTCCTCCTCCTCCTCCTCCTCCTCCTCCTCCTCCTCCTTCTTCTTCTTCTTCTTCTTCTTCTTCTTCTTCTTCTTCTTCTTCTTCTTCTTCTTCTTCTTCTTCTTCTTCTTCTTCTTCTTCTTCTTCTTCTTCTTTCTTCTCCTCCTCCTCCTCCTCCTCCTCTTTCTTCTTTCTTCTTCTTTTCTTTTGATGGAGTCTCTCTCTGTCACCCAGGCTGGAGTACAGTGGCGCAGTCTTGGCTCACTGCAACCTCCGCTTCCTGGGTTCAAGCAATTCTTCTGCCTCAGCCTCCTGAGTAACTGGAATTACAGGTGCCCACCACCACACCCAGCTAATTTTTGTGTTTTTAGTAGAGACAGGGTTTCACCATATTGGCCAGGCTGGTCTCAAACTCCTGACCTCATTATAAGGTCAGTGCTGTATCCCAGCACTAAGGTAGACCGAGGCAGGTGGATCACTTGAGGCCAGGAGTTTGAGACCAGCCTAGCCAACATGGTGAAACCCTGTCTCTACTAAAAAAAAAAAAAAAAAAAATTATCTGGTCGTGGTGGCTCACACCTGTAATCCCAGCTACTTGGGAGGCTAAGGCAAGAGAATCGCTTGAACCTGGGAGGTGGAGGTTGCAGTGAACCGAGATCCTGCCACTGCACTCCAGCCTGGGTGATGGAGTGAGACCCTGTCTCAGAAAAATAAATAAACAAAAATAAAAAATAAAAAAGAGAGAATAGAGGAAGTCAGGATGCCAAGGGTGGGGCTCTAAGTTGGCTTCCCAATAGGACCAATAGACTCATGGGCACATTTAACTTTTCCTCAAGCTGGTGTTACTTTCCAGTGAGATACCTATCCGGCAGTGGGAGATGCAGTAAGGGTGTAGTGGAGGCAGTTTGGTATAGGAGGTGAGTTTGAATCCTGACTCTTGAACTTACTAGCTGTGTGACCTTGGCAGGTGACTTAACCTCTCTGAGCCTTAGTTATCTATGGAATACAAAGGTAAAGATATGTATCTGCTAGTGTTGTGAAGTTGAAATGAGATGATAAATTTAAAGTGCTCAACTCAGAAAGTGCTACTTTCTCTCCACCTCGAAGGCAGCACTTCCTGTCTGGGTGGTCTTTGCCAAATGTCCATAATTCATCTGTAATCCTCAAACATTTTTACCATGTCCCTGGCAAAGATCATATACCACCTCCTGTACTCCTCTTACTTAATTACTTAATTTTAAAAATTCAGGTCATTTTTATTAACTGACTGCATTCATTTAGTAAAGATGTTATACCACTCCTATAAATATAGGGTTACTATAAAAAAAAAGACAGTAAAAATAATACAGTGTTATGTTATTGACGGTAGCCAGATACTGTTCCCTTTAAAGGCTCTGAACCTGAGTTTTGTTTTCATTTCATTAAAAAGGACAATTAACAAGTTAGCAAGGAAGTGGTAGAGCTGTGCTGGCCCCTAAAAGGAGGCTTTTTCCTTGACAATCAAAAGGGATTAAAAGAACCCTGAAAATGGAATCACCGTTTCTTTATGTGATGCAATGTTATTGAATGGTATGTTCAAACACCTTTTGAAGTCATGTCAGATACCATCAAAGGTAGCATCTTCCACTTTGGGAAACACTTAACTTGGAAATCAGTCATATGGGAACAAAATATCAGCTCATGACTACTGGGAAGTGGACCGGGTCCGGATCTGTAGAGGAGGGAGCTGGCATGGACTGGTGGAGTGGGGTAGTGGTGACACTAACCTGCGGATGGGGATTCAGGGCAGGGTTCCAGCAGAGTGGAAGTGCTAAAAAACCAGAGGGTCTCACCCAAGAAGGCCTCAGATTTGCTGCTTGTGGAGTGAAGTTAAGGGTCTTGCCATCCTTTAGAGTGTGGTATGCATCTCTGCAGGAATTAGGGAATACATAGAAAGGCATATCTGTGTGTGTGTTTATATAACAATAGCTATTTTTATTGAGCTCTTTCTTGGTGATGGACACTGTGCCAGGCATTTCGAAAATGTTAACTCATTTAATTCTCATAACAACGCAATGAATAGGAATCCTTATTATCCTCATTTCACACATGAAGAAACTGAAGCTTAAGGTTCAGAAACCTGCTCTGATTCATAGAGCTTGCGAGTGGCAGAGCTGGTATCTGTAAAGAAATGCAATGGACAAGAATTCGCTTTACAGCAGCCACTGTATGGCAAGAAATATCATTAACAATTGTTTTCCTGATGAAATCAAATCAAAGTAGGATTGGCCAGCTGCCCATAATTGGTCTTTGTTAGGGCTTCCTTCCCCATTCCACTGGCTCACTTATTTAAGTGGTCCCCAAATGGTTGTGGGGGATGTGCTTGACTCCTTAGTCCATGACTATAGCCACAGTGGTTCTCCTCGTTCTTTCTGCTCCTCAATGCTGCCTTCAGGAGCAAGCCTTCTGCCATCTGCCAGGCAGTTCTGTTTTGGATAAACTACAAGAGACGCTGCTCAGTGATTCTTGATTCTGTTTACCAGTCGTACTGCAGGCTGGGACCATTGTTGCTGACCCCAGGGCTGCAGGGTAAACGGCCTTCGAAGGCATCCCATAGCTATCCCACATCCGGAGCGCTGCCTGCAGGAGGGACAGGTTCTGTCTCCTCTCGGAGAGCTCACATTCCTTCGTCCAGGAGTCTTTGTCCTCATGGTTGGGCATCTCCACAAGTCCAAGCACCAGCCCCTCATCCCCTTCCCTACCAGCTTAGCTCCTGCAAAGAGCTAATTAACTATCTGAAGGCTTGGGAGAGGTCTTCTTTGGCCTTGCACTTGAATCACAACGAAACTGTTTCCTGGGGTAAGAAGAGCTTAGGCCAGAGGTTCTTGATTTTGAGTGAGCACAAAATTTACCTTGGGAGCTTGGAGATAAAGCGGATTTCTCTCTCCTTCTGTTTTAGCAGTTTTGGAATGGGAGCCAGGCGCCTGCATTTAGCTAACACCAGGTGATTCTCTCCTGCAGGTGGTTTAAGGACCACACTAGAAAACAAATACGGGCTTGGTTTTGGAACACAGAGGAACAGAGAGAGAGAGAAAATACGCTTTTCAGGGGGTAATAGGCAAACATTAACATCTTAACTGATCATCCTGCCAGAAATATTTGCATAGTATAAATGCATATTCATATAATATTATGGATACTATTAGTATAACAATAAATACATGATCTACCTAGCATTTTTACCTGGTATTATAGTGTCATCATTTTCTCTTTTTTTCTTAAAAAGTCATTCAAAAAAATGTTTCTTATATTCCCATAAGATTTAGCTGTATACATATCTTAATATTTATTTACCTAACCCTTGTTATGTGACATATGGCTGTTTTCAAGGGTTGATGTAATAAATAATGTTTTGACAAACATACTTCTCCATAAATTATTGTTCTGCATTTGTATTTAAAACTAAAAACCATTATGAAAATTCAAACTAAGTCTGATGTTACTTTGAAGTATTTGGTATTAAAGTATTTGTTTTTTTCTCCAGTAAAAAAACTCGCAGGGTTTGGTTCTTGTTTCATAACCAATCGTTTCTCCTACCTTGAAAACTAGCTTTCTGTTTTAACAAAATAGAAAATAGACGGATGATTCAGCTGAGAAGAAAGAAGTATTTTTAATGTAATACGCATGAACCGACACTGTTGTAAGTGGGGCGAGTGCAGCAATTGCTGGAAGCCTCAGAGAACACTCTCTCCCATGCCAGCCAAATAAGCCCTGGTATTCTCAGCCCACGGGTTGATGTAATCTACCCCAGAAACATCAAGCAGGGTATTTCAGGAAGCATCACAGGTGGTTAAAACACATTTTATGGTCAGGAAGTTGATAACAAGTAACTCAAGCAGTCAGTCGGTAGAACCACTGCACCCCCAGCAATCTTAGCTGGGAACTTGTGGATGTAAATAGGACTACAGGCAAGTGAGAAAGTAAATGGCTCTGTGTGTGTCCAAAGAACTGAACTTTTAATGTAACTTGTACATTTTCTTTCTTTTCTTGTCCTTTTTGTTTTGTTTTGTTTTTTGAGTTGGAGTCTTGCTGTGTTGCCCAGGCTGGAGTGCAATGGTGCGATCTCGGCTCGTGGCAACCTCCACCTCCCGGGTTCAAGTGATTCTTCTGCCTCAGCCTCCTGAGTAGCTGGGATTACAGGCATGCGCCACCACACTGGGCTAATTTTGTATTTTTAGTAGAGACGGGGTTTCTCCATGTTGGTCAGGCTGGTCTCGAACTTCCAACCTCAGGTGATCTGCCTGCCTCGGCCTCCCAAAGTGCTAGCCACTGTGCCTGGCAATTTAACTTGTTTTTTTTTTTAACAAAAGTAAAGCATAGCATTAAACCAGTTCATCTATTTATTCAAGGCAGGGGCATTCTGTCTCATGGGCCGTTTTCAACATCAGCGAGGCACTGAATAACTACTTTTTTTTTTTTGAGACGGAGCCTTGCTCTGTTGTTGCCCAGGCTGGAATGCAGTGGCATGATCTCAGCTCACTGCAACCTCTGCCTCCTGGGTTCAAGTGATTCTCCTGCCTCAGCATCCTGAATAGCTGGGATTACAGGCATGTGCCAGCACGCTCGGCTAATTATTGTATTTTTAGTGGGGATGGGGTTTCGCCATGTTGGCCAGGCTGGCCTTGAACTCCTGACCTCAAATGATCCGCCCGCCTCAGCATCCCAAAGTGCTGGGATTCCAAGTGTAAAACACTGCGCCTGGCCCTGAATAACTATTAACTGTGTTCATTAAGCAGACATTTTTCGAGAATCTTCTATGTTCAAGACTCTGGTTCTGGTGACTCAAAGATAAGTAAAATTCAGTGCTTTATCTATCTTGGACCTGCCCACAATCTCCTGGCAGAGAGAGACACATAAACAGAGAGACACCAATAATTCCAGTATAATATGATAATAGAAATACATGTGCAATGCCATGGGACCTCTTGGAGTAATTCTAAATGTTTGGGGGGAGGGGAGAGGGATAGCATTAGGAGATATACCTAATGTAAATGACGAGTTAATGGGTGCAGCACACCAACATGGCACATGTATACATATGTAACAAACCTGCATGTTGTGCACATGTACCCTAGAACTTAAAGTATAATAATAATAGAAAAGAATAAACAGCCACCAAATTGCCAAAACAAATGGCTAATCAATTTGTAAATGTTACTCTTAACTGGAAAGAGACATTATCCTGTCATATTCTAACATAATAATAATTCTGTTAATATATATTACTTAGATGCTTCAAAGCATTTTCACAGATATATGAGAAAATATTGAGTCAGATGGCTAGACACAGTCTTAGAAATCGTCCAGAACAGTCCCTCACTTGAGAGGCGAGGAAATGAGTACCCCAGAAGGTGAGTGACTTCATTCAGGCTCCCTCAGTGCCTTTATGGCAGGGATGGGACTATGATTCAGGTCCTGTCTCCAGTAGTCCAGTGGACTTTCTGTAACACAAAAGACTCTATTTTGTACGGAGTCCCGTGCCCTCACTTAGTACTCACTATTGCTGTGACCATCTCAGTTAGGATGGGAACTAAAGTAAAAGGTATTCGTTCTTATCGTTGCCAGGATCGTAGCTGAGACGCCTATAACAAAAGACAGATCAACAAGAGAAAAACAGACAAATTTATTTAATAAAAGGTTTATGTGACGTGGGAGCCTTCAGAAATGAAGACTCCCAAGAAACCAGGAGAACCGTTTATTGTTCTGGACAGTTGTGCAGCAGTATGATTGGAGGACAAAAGGGCGTGGTCTCATGAGAATGAGCTGGGGAATTGACCAAGGCCCGTCTGCTCAGGTCCATCTCTGTGTCCCTGTGTCTTCAGAGACGAGGATATTCTTTTCCTTTAGGTGTAGGGGTGGGCATCACTGGAATGCAGATTTTATGACCTACTTTAGAGGAAAGTCAGAACACATTTTTACAATCTGCTTCAGGGGCGAAGGGCAAGGGGAAGGACAGAAAGCCCCTCCCGCTTCTGCTGTTTTCTCAAATACCAAGGTGCCAAATTTCGGGGGAGTGTGTCTGGAACCTCACTCCTTTCCACAAAGCTGACACATATGAACGTCTCATTAGTACCCGTCTGAGTGTGTTGATTCTTCTCTTTCTTTATATAAAACAGAATTACAATAAGGTTCTCAAATAACATTTTCTCAGGCTTTGTCCCTATAATGCCTCAGTGTCCACCAAATTCCTGCCAAATAGTTGCAGGAGTACCCAAGGGTATCCAGTCCTTCTAAGCATGGGACGTCCGCCATTTTCTTCTTCTGCCCTGACGCACTGGGGTGAATCTCTTGTCAAAGCCGACTGCAAGTGAAGTCACAGATGCTACTGACTCCTGCTACAGGGACCACCACATGTGCTCAGCTCTCTATGGGTGGGCCCTGAGGATACTGGTGTCTTGGCTAAGGGGACCATCTTTTGTTATTGTTCACACCAGAGTTGCTATATTTTGGGCTTGCTTTCTTTCTTTCTTTTTTTTTTTTTTTGAGACATGGTCTTTCCTGTCACCCAGGCTAGAGTGCAGTGGCATGCTCACAGCTCACTGCAACCTCCGCCTCCCGGGTTCAAGCCACTCAAGCCATCCTCCCCAACTCAGCCTCCCTAGTAGCTGGAACTACAGGTGTGCACCATCACACCCAGCTAATTTTTGTACGATTTTTAGAGATGGGCTTTCTCCGTGTTGCCCAGGCTTGTCTCAAACTCCTGGTCTCAGGTGATCCACCCAACTTGGCCTCCCAAAGTGCCGGGAGTATAGGCATGAGCCACTGCACCTGGGCACATTCTGTGCTCTTGATACACCATCAAGATTGGACACAGCCTGGTGCAGAGGTTCAGAATTATCCTTCCTTTCAGCAGTAATCCACTGGGCTTATGACCAAGATGTGCTCTGTAATTCTCTCTTCCAATAGGAAGCTCTTGGTCCCTCATGCAAATAGACTCCAGGATGCTTGCCAAATGGGTTTTCAAGACATGACAAAATCCTGGGATGAATGGAGCTTAGATTCTAGTGAAAAAAGATCTTTATTTAGAGCAGCCTATATTCCATGGATGTTAATGAGGATTCCAAGGAAAAAGAAGCCTATGATAGTGGGAAACACGGATTTTAATAGGTTAAATAGTTTTTTGGGGGATGGGGCAGCAGCTTTATTGAGGTATATTTTATATACCATAAAATCCACTCATTGTAAGTGTTTAATTCAATGATTTTTAGTAAATTCATAAAATTGTACAATCATCACTATAATCCAGTTTTAGAACATTCCCATCAACACCTTCCCCACGCCCCTGAATTGCCTCAAGTTTACTTACAATCATTCCCCACTGTCACCCACAGCAACCACTAATCTACTTTCTGTCTATGGATTTGCATATTCTGGATATTTCATATAAATGAATCATACAACACGTGGTCTTTTGTGTTTAGCTTCTTTCATTCGACATAATGTTCACCCAGGTTGTAGTTTGTATCAGTAATTTGTTTCTCTTTTATTGCTAATCAGTATTTCATTGCACTGCACTTGGTTTATCCATTCATCAGCTGGTGGACATTTGCACTGTTCCCAGTTTGGGGCAATTATAAGTAATGTTGCTATTAACATTTGTGTCCAAGTCTTTGTGTGGGCATATATTTTTATTTATCTTGGGTAGATTCTCAGAATGGAACTGCTGGGTTATTTGGTAAGTGTATGTTTGACCTTTTAAGAAACTGCCAAACTATCTTCCAAAGGCTATTTTACATGCCCACTGTCAGTTTCTGAGGGTTCCAGTTCATCACATTCTAGCCAACACTTGCTATTGTCTGTCTATTGATTAGAGCGATTCTAATGGATGTGTAGTGGTATCTTACTGTGGGGTTAAGCAGGTTTTTATTCAGGTCTTCTCATAGCCTTTAATATAGCAATGTGCATTGTGAATTTCTGAAAGAGAAGAGTGAATAGAAGATGCAGTGTTTCCCAAACTTACTTGCTCTTGGAATTCTCACTGAAAAGAGAATATTAAAGGCCTAATGTTCTACAGAACAGATTTTGGGAAGCATTACATCATTTGATTGTAATTTTTTAACTTTGTTCTCTGTGGTATTTAGTAATCAGCAAGAGTTTGCTGCACAATGATTTTGAGTCATATAGCGTAGATGCAGAGCCTAATAGAATGTCAAAGTTAAAGGAGGATGCTTAAGAGGTTAGCAGCATGGGAGGTAGTTGTTTTCATGAGTAACTCAATGTTAGTTTGTTTTTCTCTGTACTTGGTTTCCTAGCCCAGCCCTGATGGGCCCCAAATCTCATGGGGCATGAGGCTGGGCTCAAGCTTAAAACTTGGCCACATTTTAATTGTCAATACTTAGATAATAAACATCATTTTTATTTTTCGTTTTTATTATTTTATTTTATTTTTTTGAGACAGGGGTCTTTCTCTTTCACCCAGGTTGGAGTGCAGTGACATGATCTTGGCTCACTGCAACCTCCGCCTCCTGGGATCAAGTGATCTTCCTTCCTCTGCCTCCTGAGGAGCTGGGATTACAGGTGTGAGCAACCACGCCTGGCTGCCTTTTTGTATTTTTTTTGTAGAGACAGGGTTTCACCATGTTGCTCAGGCTGGTCTCAAACTCCTGGAATCAAGCAATCCTCCCACCTCAGCCTCCTAAAATACTGGGATTACAGGTGTGAGCCCTCGTGCCCAGACAATAGTTATGATGACAACAACAATAATAGCTATTAGATCAGATTTAAATTGATCACATCTGACCCAGACACTGTGCTGAGCACTCTTCATGGATGATCTCAACTGAATTCTCACAATGACCCTACTATAACCATTTTACAGATGAGGAAACTGGGGCACAGAGCAGTTAGTAGCTTGCACGCAGGTAGTAGATGTGGCAGAGTCAGGACTGGAACCTGGACCCTCTGAGACCAGAGTCTCTGTTGTACATCCCATAATCATACCAAAAAGGTGGATCAGCCTGAAAAAATATTTTTTTTTAAATCTTAATTACACAGGAATTATAGGATGCTGGAAAGGTTTCCATCCCAGAATTTGGCTCCTTAGGGTCATCATTGTTCTAGTCACTCTCGGCCTTTCCTTCTCACCTGATAGGAAATGCACCACTTGTTCTCCTGTGGGAGTCCCCATGTGTCTGTCCTTCCAGCCCCATGGCCACCACCTTTGTCCAGGCCTCACCTCACCTCTGGACTATTACCAAGCATGCGCGCGCGCACACACACACACACACGCATGCATACATGAAAGCTTCTACCTGGTTTCATTGTCGTTAGATTTTTTATTAAAAACCAGGAGCGCATCCCCACCAGAAGGATCTTTCCAGAGCCCTGCCCTGCTGCACTGCACTGCTGTGTCCAGTTTAACAAACTTCACTGGCTCTCTTTTCTCAAAGAAAATTTCAAACCCTGAGCAGGGTATTCAGACCGACTTCTATTTCCTTCCGCATCATATCTCCCATAACCTCCCACTCTTGGATCAACTGCTGTAGGCCACCTGGTCTCTTCATTGCTGCCAAGACAAGCAAAGCTATCCTGCCTCCATGCCTCTGCATAGCCTTGTCCTCCAGCCCGCCGTGACTTCCTCTCCATTGTTTGTTTCTTTGAGCCCTTTCCTGCCCTTGGACGTCCCCACTACCTTTAGGATACTATTTCAGCAGATCCCAGCCCCTAGGATCCCTCCTTCCTTTGGAACCCCTTGGAGAACAAATATCTGTGGCCCTGTGTCATCTATCTAAGTTCTTCAGCCTCAGTCTTATTTTCTGTAAAGTGGGAGCAATAATAGTCCCACCTCATACAGTTGTTGTGCAGGTTAAAAGATGTAAAGCACATGGTAAACTTAGCACAGTAACTGACATGAAGCCTCAAGGCAAGTATTCAATAAATAAATATTAATAATCAAGATTGTAATTTTTATTACCACACGATGCTTTGTGTTGTTTTAATCTAACTCTCTCATGGGGGTAGATCTTCTGAGAATGGGGATCAAGTTATGTCTTAGTCCTGTAATGCCTTCAGCATCAAGATCCCAGGACACGTTTGTTGAGGATGGGTGAGCAAACCCTAACCAAAGAGTTGGAAGCTCAATGTCAATGTGAGCTCTGCCAGCGACTCAGCGTGTGATCTTGACTTATCTTCTTGGCATCTTAGTTTCTTTCACTCTGTATCATCCCTAACATTCTGTTTGAACATGGATTTCAAATCCAAGCCCGATAGTGATTCTCTATGTTAATTTGGGCACATTCTTCAATCTTCTTAGTCCTCAGTTTCTTAATCTGTGAAATAAAGGGAATAATCTTGTTTTACTATTGGCTGTAAGAATTAATGAGGTATCGCTTATAAAATGCTCACCTTAGTACTCAGTTCAGTTGTACTTGTGGTTGTTTTATCATAGCTGTTTGATATTGTTGTTTGATAAACACTAGGCTTGTTGAATGTATTCGTTTCCTGGGTCTGTCATAAAAAATATTTGTTTCATAGCTCTGGAGCTTAGATGTTCAGAATCAGGGTGTCAACACAGTTGATTCCTTCTGAGAGCTGTGAGAGAGAATCTGTTGCAGGTTGGGAAGCCTTAGGCTTGTAGGTGGCATTTGTCTTGGGTCTTCACATTGTCTTCCTTTTGAGCATGTCTGTCTCTGTGTCCTTTTGTAAAGACACCGGTCATATTGGTTTAGGACCCATCTGAATGATCTCATCTTAACTTGATTACCTCTGGAAAGACTCTATTTCCAAATAAGATCACATTTTGAGGTACCAGCAGTCGAACTTCAACATACCTTCATGCTATAGGGACACAATTCAGCCAGTACCATTGAAAATGATTAATAGTTGTATTTCTTAAATGAAATAGAAATGAAAACTCACTGGACAGTGATTCCCCTTTACTCCACTGCACTTGACATTCACAGCAGTTCTTTTAAGTGAATCAGATGAGTGGAGTTGGTTTGGACAAAGATCCTCTTCTTTCTGCAAAGCAGCTCCCAGAAACTTTGCCCTGGGTAGTGAGTCCCACAAGTGCTTTTGGAATTGCAAATCTATCATTTCTGGTTCACAACGTTGTTATAGGGCCCCCAGGATGGAAATAACACACCAGATCTCAGTCAGGTGGCATTCTTTCCATGTTTTTATAGCGCTCTGCAAACTCTCCTGCTGTTTACATGTGACTTATATTCCTCCGGTAGTCCCTAATTAGACGTAATAAAAACACGTTTAGAATATTAATCTGACATGGTTCAGGCCAACATGGTCTAATAGAAATTTATTTACTGGAGATGGTGAAAAATTGGAAAGCGTAGAGTGCGAATCATTTCTTAGTAAGTATTTCTTGCTGGCTTCTTTGGCACTGTTTCTCAAAGCGCAGTCCTGGATTCCCTGTGTTGTTGGTGGAAAGTGCAGATTGCAAGGCCCTGCCCCTATCCTGCAGACTCAGTGTCTTTCAGGGAGGGGTCCTGGAATTGGCATTTGTGTTGAGCTGCCCATGTTCTGAGTGGTGCTTCACCCTGTGATGTTTGAGAACCACTGGTTTCCATCCTCTCAGAAGGAAATGCATTGTGTTGTCTGAGTCAGATGGGTTTCAGTGCTGGAGTCTGTCCAGGGCTGAAGACCAGGTGGGCCAGGAAGCAGGTGTGGGGCAGAGGGCCCAGGGATGGGCTGTGGGCAGAGGGAGGAGTCAAGTAGCCATGGTGAGGACAAGTGTATCCAATCGTTTGTGAGGTGACATCTGCTAAGCATGCTGAAAGGACAGTGGATTTCAGATGTGACAGGGAGACCTGTAAAGATTGATGGGGTCTGTACTGTGGGCAGGTGGTTTGACCTGGGGCGTGAGTCTCTGGTAGCCTCAATGTGTGAAGTCCGAGCATTATCCCTATCAGAGGGTCCAGCAGCTGGGAGCACTGGGGTAGGGGGTGTAGGAGGGGATGACGCCTAGCCCTGAGGAGCTACTCAGTGAGGCAGGGCCTCAGAGCCACTTGGAGAGAGCTGTGTGCAAATCTGGATTTCTGAGCTTGAACCAGCCCTTCTTCGTTACGCTCTGGGAATCTGTATTTTTAAAGCTCCCCAGGTGATTTAATGTGACAGTCCCTCAGGATAGCATTTGGGAATCATGAGGACATTGGAAAGAGATGGCTTTGGGACCAGTGACCTGGTCCTAGTGCTGTGACCTTGATCTTATTACTAACCCACTCTGAGACAGTTTGATTATCTCTCAAATGAAGATACAGATTTTTTTTCTCTTTTTTTGCTGTCGTGAGAATTACATATAAGAGATGTGATACACTTAGCACATTTTCTGGCACACAGTAGGCCACAATAAATGGTGGCCCCAAGCCTTGTGAAACCTGAGATTCTAGGCACAATGAGAATCCACTGGGCAAGGGAGTCAACAGAGGTACTCTGATTGGAATTGGGATATAGGATGAGATCTTGGCTCTAGACAACATTGCCTCCTGGTGTCCAAAATTGGAACTAGGGGAAAAAAAAAAAAAGCAACACTCATGTCAAGGCTTAAATAGTATTTACCCGTGCAGACCAGGCACTATTCTAAGCACTTTATGCACAACCTTATGAATTAAGTACTATTGTTATCCCATTTTATACAGGAGAAAATTGAGGCTTGGAAAGATGTGTGCATGGTCACATGGACCATTATGCAGCAGAATTGAGTTTCAGACCCAGGTCGTCTGGCTGTATCCTCAGCCCCCTGTTCCTGCCTGTTTAAGCCTCTTATGAGGACAGAGTGGCCTTTGAACCACAATGCTGAGTCTCAAAAGTAAGCTGGGATTCAAGAAAAATGTTTCTGGCTTTTTTTTTTTTGGCCATACATTTCTAGATGTTAAATTGTACAGCCACTTCATGACAAAGTTAGAAAAGCTGGCATTTTCGTAGCAGAAACAGATGTAATAACCTCCACTATTGCCAAAGGCTTGATAAGTTCTAACAGAAAATCCATAACACAAAATTGTCTTAGAGTGAAAATCCCTTGACCACTTTATATTTCATTCTTGCATAAGATTTTTATTTTATTTTTTTATTATTATACTTTAAGTTCTAGGGTACATGTGCACAACGTGCAGGTTCGTTACATATGTATACATGTGCTGTGTTGGTTTGCTGCACGCATTTCATGGGTCCATTAGAGCTTCAAAGGGCCTCTCTGACCTCGGTTCCTTCTCCCTTAGCCTCCAGTCTCACTGATTCAATCCTCATTCAGTTGATAGAAATTTGAATGTCTGATCAAGATTTCTCCCACCTTACACATGAGGCATTGGCATTACCAAATATATTGGCTTAATTCTGAGAGTATTTTGTTAGAATTTCAACCTTTGTAACATTCTTCTCTATCCCTTCTCTCTGTTCTCAGAGCATAACCTTCGGTGGCAGGACAAATCAGGCCAGCACGCAGTCTGCCAAGTCCTGCTCACTCCCTGTGAAGAAAAACAGCTGGATCCATTTCTAATCAACACTTCCCAACACAACACTTCTGAGTCTCTGAAGGAGACCAGAGCTTGAAACTTTCCAGACTTCCAACAGACATCGAGTGCAAAAGGATATTTAGGTTGTCTGCACAAATCTGGTTGATTTGAGAGATAAAGGGGGGAGAAAACGAGTGTGACTTTCACCTAAGAAGTCACATGAACATATTTCACATTTGAACTACATAATGAATGATGGTTATTGAAATAGCCCAAACCTCTACCACAGAGCGAGGGATATAGCTCAAGAGGCAAGCAGGCAGTTGCAGAACCAAGGAATGGATGACTACAAGTATCGGGACAACTATGGGGGCTATGCTCCCAGTGATGGCTATTACCGTGGCAATGAGTCCAACCCAGAAGAAGATGCACAGAGTGATGTCACCGAAGGCCACGATGAGGAAGATGAGATCTATGAGGGCGAGTACCAGGGAATCCCTCACCCAGATGATGTCAAGGCCAAGCAGGCCAAGATGGCACCCTCCAGAATGGACAGCCTTCGGGGCCAGACAGACCTGATGGCTGAGAGGCTGGAAGATGAGGAGCAGTTGGCCCACCAGTACGAGACCATCATGGATGAGTGTGGCCATGGCCGCTTCCAGTGGATCCTCTTTTTCGTCTTGGGTTTGGCCCTGATGGCCGATGGGGTGGAAGTGTTCGTGGTGAGTTTTGCCCTGCCCAGTGCAGAGAAGGACATGTGTCTGTCCAGTTCCAAAAAAGGAATGCTAGGTAAGTGGAAATTCCAAATGATCCCTCCAATGAAAGGGAAGGAGAAGTAAAATTTATCTAGTATCTGTCACTATTAGGCACTTTAAATATATCACAATGTACCCATTTTGCTGTTAAGGAATTTTTATCTTAGAGAATTCAATTGATCGGCTTAAGTTTGCACAGCTAATAAGTATTGGAGCTTAGGTTTCTATTGAGGTCTATCTGACTTCTGAGCTCTCAGTTTGCTTTCTAGATCTTGTTGCCTCCTTGAGAGTCAGATTTCTTTCTTCTTCATGTTAAACCTTCTTCGATGTCCAAATGACAAATACATTTTGGGAATGGCAATTGTGGGAGTGGCAAATTAAACCTTCTTCCATGTCCAAATGACAAATACATTTGGGAAGAGATCTCTGGCTGGTCTCTTCCACTTGGTCCTTCTGTCTGTGTCTTTCCAGAATCTGATGGTGTCTGTTCCTGGTTTCTCATGTACATAAATGTTAGTAGGCTGAATGCCCACATACCCTGGGGATGAATGATGGGCTTGAGCACACCAGTGGAGTCCCTGCAGGCTATTGGGAACCATGTTGTGAAGCACAGATGGATTCTGCAGGATAGAGGACCAGCTTTGCAAATCACTTAAGAGATCAGTACCATCAGAGCCAAGCATCAGCATCAGGCTGAGGCAGAGAGATTTTGTGAAATTAGAGAGAGGATGTGCACAAATGGTGTGATGTAGAAAAGATTCATCATCATATGGACAAGCATTTGTCTTTAGTCACCAAATGTCCTGCAAAATGTATCTACCCTCTAAATTTAGAGTCCATGAAATTAATTGTGCAGCAAACATGTAGTTATGAGAACTAACTATGAGTCAAATTCTCATTCAAGACCAGGACATGCTTATGACCCTCAAGAGCTCAAAATCTATCTAGCAATTCAGCTCCTTCATTCAACAAATATTTTTTATTGGTTTACCTTATGCTAGACTCTGCGCTCAGGATCTGGGAAGAAAATAGCTTTTGTCTCTCAAATAATTTGCATGTAGTTGAACAAACAGACATTAACAAACACAGAGAATTATTTGGTTACTGTAGGGACAGTCTTTATGAAATACCTGGTGCAATTCAGGTCCCCAATACTTGCTATAGAGCAAGAGCTAGCAAACAGTTCTGTAAAGACCCAGATAGTAAATATTGTAGACTTTGCAGACCCAGATGGTCTCTGTCACAACCACTCAACTCTGTCACTGTAGCACAATGGCAGCTTCGAACAACACGTAAACAAATGGGCGTGACTGTGTTCCAATTAGACTTTATTTACAAAAAATGGTCAGTGGGCCAGATTTAGCCTGCGGGCTGCAGTTTGCAATCCCCTGATTTAGGGCCACTGTAAATAAAATTGAGATATAAAATCAAGAACATCTGCGTAAAGAATTGTCCCTGGGGGCTCTTAAAAATGGCTTTACACGTTTGTGTTTAACTAAAGGGCCATTTAAAATGATTAGAACTGTGTCAGATATAATCATCAAGGCACCAAAAGAGACAGAGTATATGCAAACAGAAGAAAGGGCTTGAGAAGCAAGGATATCACCTAGAGTTTTTAAACACCAACATAATTTTAGTGTAGTTCTTTTTCATATTAAAAAATTCTGCTACCTGCTTTTAAGTATAAATAGTAGATTTTTTTTTAAAGGACAAAACCAACCAACCAACAAACAACCAACAAAAACCAAAAACCCCAAACAAAACAAAACCATCTGCAACTGATGTAAACATTTCTGAGACATTAATTTGTTTTGCAGTATTCCCAACTGAAACCCTGGGTCCCTCTGAGTCCAAATTGGCAACGTCGGTAATAATTTCATGCCCTGCTGGTCTCTCTGGCACCGTGGTGCCTGGCAGCCTTGTTAACAGATCTGCAGTATGGTTGCAGCTCTTGCTGGCTCCTAGGGTAAATGCTGGGAGTTGCGGGAATATGGTCTTAATCTGGGGAGTCCAGGTTTTTGTAATTTTGCTTTTAGTGTCTGCCCAGAAGATGCTGTGACTCAGCCCAAGAGGAGCAGGCAGACCCTCTGAACATAGATGGACTTCCTGTGCACTCATGGGACCCTCTTTGTGGTCAAGAAAATGAGTGTCTAAATGGATCCAGGGGGCTGGATGATTTGAGGATTTCATGAGGCCAGAATTTCCACACGCTGTCACATGGAATCTTCAGAGTCACCATGTCGGTTAGATGATCTTTGTCCTTCAGTGTAAACATGCAGAAACAGATTCAGAGAGTTTTATCTAAGGTCACATAGCTCGTAAGTGTTGAGCAGGGGTTTGACCCCAGGTCTATTTGACTTCAAAGTCTACACCCATTCTGCCACACCATACTGCCTTTCTCTCATGCCTCGTTTGTGGGAAGGAGGTCATGCCATGCACAGGCTGCTCTCTGTGTCATCAAGCACCTTATAGATTGCTTGGAACATTAGACTGCTTCCAACAGAAAGGGAACATGGTGTGCTGATAATGATGTGGGCACTGGAGTCCAACCTCTAGGGTTTGGCAACTGGGTATGTCCTATATGTCATCGATCTGCTAGTGACCTTGGACAAGTTATGACTCCTCTAATTCTCAGTGTTTCCATCTGTAGAATAAGAGTAATACAGTGCTGTGAGGACTAAATGAGGTAACACAGGTGTAAAGCAACCAGCACTTTTTGCCCCCTCAGCAATGATTAGTTCTTGTTACTTTATATTCTGCCATTTTCCCTTCTGGCATCTGCAGTGAACTATAGCTGCAGTGAGATGACGAAGCAACGTGGCCCTGCAGTCAGTTGCTTGGATTTGAGTCTTTGCTGTGCCAGTTCTTAGCAGTGTGGTTTTGGGAAAGTTGCCTGGCATCTCTGTGCCTTGGTTTCCTTGTTTGCAAAATGGAGATAATAATAGTATCTACTTCATAGGATTATTTTGAGGATTAAATGAGGTTAATCCATTTAACATGGCTAAAACAGTACCTGCACCTAATCAGTGCTCAAGATATCTAAGTTATTATTATTGTTGATTGTGGTTGTTATTATTACTAAACTGATTGCTCAATAATGATTCGGGAACAGATTTTCTCAGGTGAGACTACAAATTTCTTTCAGCCAGTGTTTTTTATGGTAGACTTTTAAGGTCAAGCTATCCTACCTCAGCTGGCAAAAAGGCTGTTTATGTTTTGAGTGCTGCTAACTCAGTTCTCTCTTTCCCCATCCTCTCTCTGTTTTAAAAATAAACTCTGGTTGGGTGTGGTGGCTCATGCCTGTAATCCCAGTGCTTTGGGAGGCTGAGGTGGGAGGATCACTTGAGCCCAGGAGTTTGAGATCAGCCTGGGCAACATGGTGAAACCCGTCTCTACAAAATACAAAAGAAATTAGCCACATATGGTGGTGCATGCCTGCAGTTCCAGCTACTCGAGAGGCTGAGGTGGGATGATTGCTTGGGCCCAGGACATGGAGGTTGCAGTGAGCTATCATTGTGCCACTGTACTCCAGCCTGGGTGGAAGAGTGACACCTTGTCTCATTTAAAAAAAAAAAAAAAAAAAAGAGACAGAGAAAAGAAAAAGAAACTCACTGAAAATGATGTCTTTATACTTGACTCCTACTTGATGGCCCAGGAAAGGAATTCAGTAAGAGAAATCTCCACTCCCAAATTCAAGTGTCAAATCATAGGCTGTTTTGTTATTTTTTTCCTGGAAATGAATGAATCAGTTTGGAAAATAAAGAAATGTCCCTTGGCCAGGTGACAAAAATATCTGGGTGCTGCTGTCCTATTTTTCTGAGCTTTTAGAAAGATGAATGTTTGCTTCTCTTGAGCATTATGTTTTATTGGATCTTCATCTAGAACTGTCTCACTTGGGGAAGAAAAAGATCTGTGAGTATATTGTTAACATTGAAGGCTCAACCCTGCTTAGTGTCCAGCAGTTGGTCTCCTTCAACTCTCAGTGAAGGAGAAGGCATTCATTTGTTAATTAAACTCTTCATCCATTCTTTTAAAAAATGTTTGAACATTACCACGCACCTGGTACTCCTCCGGTTTATAGCAATACAAGGAGACAAAGTCTTGGCACTCAATGAGTTTTATTCTAATGGTGGAAATAGAGGTCACACAGAGATGTTAAATGCAAACACCACAATATAATCATGCAATGCAACATTCAGTCTTATCACTTTTATTCAGATAGGAAGGAAACAGAGACAGTGTAAAGGGACAGAGCTTGAGGTTGATGGTGGCGGGGCGGGGGGTGGTTCTAGAGCTAGGTGATTTGTTTTTGCAATTGCTGTATTAATGATTGTGTGACCTTGGGCCAATCTGGAGTCTTTCTTCCGAGATTCCACAGTTTTTGGTGGTTGATGAGTGAATCCACATGTATTTTAACCTTTCTTGTGATAATTATGCATTTTCTGGGTATGTAAAAAAAAAAAATCACCTGAAGAAATGACTAAACTTAGGAAGCTCAGGGCTATGTGGCAGGGTAAGCCGCTTGGTTCTTACAGATGACATCACTGACAACGGATTGCCATGTTTAGGAATGTGGAGTTGATTCCACCGGCAGTGGAGAGCTGTTTAATGGGGAGCTATGAAATATGCCTTTGAGGAGGGAGGTGATAAGATGGGGCCTGTGGTTTAGGGTGATCACTCTGCCCCAGTGATTTTGGTACTGAGAGTGCTTCTAGAGGAGCAGAATTTTGAGAATGAGTTTTCTGAATTGGTTCTGGGGTTTCTGGAACTGGCTTTCTAATCTGATTCGATTTAAAGATACTTTATTTTTTGAGTGTGAGAGCCTTGTCTCCCTGGAGCTATTACTATTAAATGGCGAAAATCGCAATTACTTTTGTACCAACCTATAGGATGACAATATTGGCGACACGTAAGACAAACCAACCCCATCCTTTTCTGCCTGCATTTGATAAATTGACACCAATTTTTCACAATTGCAAATAAGCACCTCAACCTGGAACTGTGGGCGATTCCCTACCTTCCTGCCTATGAAAGTGAGCTTCACTTTCAGGCAAGAGTTCCATGTTTTGCCTGCAGAGTTTTGATTTCTTGGAAGGATTCAGTGACTTGTTGTGTATTTTATTGGCTGTTAGTTTCTTGCCATCTATAGTGAAAAGACTCTGGGAGTTATACCTTTCAGAAAGTGATTTAGAATCTAACAGTTGACCCCTGGGGCATGGTGTCTGTGCCAGCCATACGGAGGCCACAGAGCAATGTCAGATGGGGCAGATTCATTAGAATAAATTCTGAGCTGAATTTTCATAGCAGCTCAGAGATAGACATATTACTCTGCTCTCGTGAGAGATTATCCTGTGATTGTTTTATATGCAAATTCTAGCTGAGCATCAGGGCAGAATATTTGATTTATGAACCGTGTTTTCTTTAGGCCTAAATTCATTGTCAGTTCCTGAAAGGAGGAGCCACTCTGTGTCTCAGAAGGGGGTGGCATGGAGGGGGGTCACTTGTCTGGCACACAATATGTCCTCAGTGACCAAGTATTTACCTACTTACTCGTGATGGTGAAATCCACCACTGGGAATGTCCATGTATTTCTTTCTGTGTTTGATTTATATCAATTGTTCTTATTTATACTGTTTAGATCATGTAATTCTTCAGGATAGACTGATTACTTGATGCCCTTGTGAAAAAAACAAAAAACGTCAGAAGAAATAGAATAGACTTAAAATGAAGGGCTCCCTTAGCAGACATACACGGATTGCTGTGTTTGGGAGTGTGGAGTTGATTCCACTGGCAATGGAGAGCTGTTTAATGGGGAGCTATGAAATATGCCTTTGAGGAGGGAGGTGATAAGATGGGGCCTGTGGTTTAGGGTGATCATTCTGCCCCAGTGATTTTGGTACTGAGAGTGCTTCTAGAGGAGCAGAATTTTGAGGATGAGTTTTCTGAATTGGTTCTGGGGTTTCTGGAATTGGCTTTCTAATCTGATTGGATTTAAAGAGTTTATTTTTTGAGTGTGATATATTGTTACAGCAGTAGTTCCTTTTGAATTTTTCACATTTAAAATATAATTTCAACTTTTATTTTAGATTCAGTGGGTACGTGTGCAGGTTTGTTACATAGATATATTGTGTGATGCTGAGGTTTGGGATACAAATGATCCCATCACCCAGGTAGTGAGCAAAGAACCTAACTGTTTTCAGTCCTTTCTCCTCTCCAGTAGTCCCCAGTGTTTATTATTCCCATCTGTATGTCCACGAATACCCAATATTTAGCACTCACTTATAAGTGAGAATATGCAGTATTTGGTTTTCTACTCCTGCATTAATTTGCTTAGGATTATGGCCTCCAGTTGCATCCATGTTGTTGCAAAGAACATGATTTTGTTCTTTTTTATGGCTGTGTAGTATTCCATGGTGTATATGCACCACCTTTTCTTTATCCAATCCCCTGTTGATAGGCACTTATGTTGATTCCATGTTAAAGACCCTTTTGACTCTATTTCTAGGAGTAAAGAGAGCACTGATAGTCCATGTTTTGATGTGGCAATGAAGATACATAAAATATCACTAGATACATCTAATCAAACACTTATGATAGGCAAGAATCTGGGTGACCAAGTACATGATACCTTCAAACATTTTTGTCAAACTAATGAGTGTAAAGACTTTGGCTGTTAGCACTAACATTACTGGACAAAGTGGGGGAAAGAAATGAATGAGCCCAAGGATTCAAATTCCCAGCTCAAATGCTGCATAAAGGATTTGAAAACTTCTGTATTTCCCTTGAAAGAGATCCTTATCTGCTGAGATTGCTGAAAACCAAACCCAGAATCTCATTCTGTGAGTGGCTGAATTACAGTGAAAATTGAATTCCCAGCCTTGCAGGGTGTCTTCTGTTAAAGTGAGAACATTGACTGGGAAGGAATGAGATCCTGAAAGTCAGCATGGGGATGTGCGGGAAGACTGATGAAATTGGGAACACTGAGCCCCTAAATTATGATGAGTCTTCTTTGCCAATATAAGCATCCTCTCTGCCCCAGTTCAGAGGAGATGAACTCTGCATTGACTGAGGAGGCTGTAATTGCCTCTCCTGAGGCAGTTGCCTTGCAAGACTTGCTGGTTCTCATCAGGACCCACCCCCTCCACCCCTCTTTGCTTCTAGACCTGTAACTAGAGTCAAGTCCCATCAGGCCTCTAAAGGTGAGGCACAACGTGTGGACCATGAAGAGGTGGCTACATTCCAAAAGAATGACTTGATTTTTCTGGAGAATATGTGTAGGAGTGGATATTAAGGGTGTGGGATACTGGTAGAAGAAACATAAAGTTGGGTCAGGCTAAATTTATTGATTTGGGCCCACTAAGCAGAAATTCTGCATTTAATGTTGCAGCTTGTAGGGCTGGAAAAAACTCTACCATTTGTTTCATTGGTTGGCTGAAATGTAGACTAAAATGTGGCCCACAGTAAATGAAGTCGAAATGCCAGACCTATTTTGGTTTATGGTAGAGGAAGAGATTGAAAGGCCTAGGAATATTTACATGTTAGAGTGGATTTTTCATTTCAGACCTACTCATCCACACTGGGAGGGTTCAGAGGACACATCTTTTACCATGACTATGAGAGTTTTTTGAGGGGATCCTCAGTGTCCTTAAAGAGATCTGTGATTACTGTGCTGTCTGGAACAGACCTTACAGTGTGGACTGTAGTCACGGAGTTGCAACACCTAAATGCAGTGGGAATAATAGGATCCCAGGGTGCAAGGGCCAAGTGGTGGCACTCAGTCACCAAAGGCAAGGAGAGTGTAGTTATTGTAGTGGACAGCAGAGGCAAAGCAGAAATGAGAACAGTCTGACCTATGTAGACCTATGGTACTGGCTAGTTCATTGTGGCATTTTTAGAAACGAAATAAATAGGAAGTCTACTAAACTCTTACTTGATCTGTATAAGAGTAAAGTTCTAGGTCAAGTGAACAGAAGTCTAACGAAATATAGAAACAGAGCATCATGGCTTCTTGGTCAATTCCCAGACTTGAGCCAGTTTATAGACCCAGAACCCCTTGAATGAAAGGGAGGCTGAATCTCCTTGAGGAGGGACCCCAGTACACTGCCAAAAATTTATACCAATAATCTTTCTCCCAGTGTTCCCCAAAGAGACCTGTGGGCTTTTACTAGGTGACTATGCACTGGGGAAAGGAAAATAGTCAGACCTTTTGAAGATACTTGCTCTGAACTGACACTAATTCCAAGAGACTGAAAACGTCACTGTGGCCCATCAGTCAGAGTAGGAGCTTATGGTGGTCAGGTGATCAATGGAATTTTAGCTCAGGTCCATCTCACAGCGGGTCCTCAAACTTGTGCTGTGGTTTTCCCCCCAGTTCAGGAATGCATAATTAGAGCAGACATCCTCAGCAACTGGCAGAATCACCACATTGGTGAAGAAAGGATCATCGAGGAGAGAGACTGGAGGTGGGAGAACCCATAGAATGTTATTGGAGTAAGAAATATGCAATTCCTAAACGAGTCTTTAGAAGTAATAGTAGAAACCATTTGAGTGTTTTGAAAAATTGAGGTTTTTATGTAGGCCTTAAAAACATTTCTTCTATAAGCACTATTATTTTCTTGTACAATTTATGCAAGGAAGAAAACGCTTCTTAACATCAAGAGATTTACATTTTTACACAGTGGGTTGTGTTTATTATAATATAGTCAGGGAATTCATAGTCAGAGGGTTGACTATTACAAAGCTTATGAGTAAATCCACTTTTCTGTAACTAACACACAATGAATAGAAATAAGTTTTTCTACAATCAACCAACCAACCATCTAGCCCGCCAACCAAAAAGCAAGCTCCGTACTCTCAAGATTAAGAGCAATTTCACAATTAAACCACTGGGGTTAAAAAAAAAATTATCTCTCGAGGAGAACGTCTTGCACACAAAACACTCATTTTATCATGTGAGATACAGATTTAGTATGGATTTAGCTTTGAATGTGACACTTTCCCCACTTGTCTACTGCTATTTTTTTGTGCCTTGCAGCTTCTTCCAACATCAAAAGAGAGAGCCTACTATCCGTCTCAAAAGCACTTGTGTCAACAACTTTAAATTATTAACTCCTTGTTGAAACTTAGTTTCTGAGTTATTGGATTTTGATCAAGATTGAATCAAAGATAATGTGGAGCTTGTGTAGATTTTAGTTTTACTGGGAATAAACAGCAATGTCTGCAAAGAGAGGGAGAAGCAGAGATAGAGAGGGAGAGAAAAGACAGGGTGGTAGAGGATAGTTCTTAGCTCCCAAGGATGTTGGGAAAATTAAATGAAATTACCCCTGTGACTGCCCTAACTACTCTGCTCAGGATCTGCACACAGTAGGTGCTTAGTCAGTACTCATCCTGCTCCCCTGATCCAACTGCAAAACCTGATGTTTTAGCTTCTCAGTTGTTTCGACATTGATTAAGGCAAGGATGTCTCAGGACATTCTGTCCACTTTGCCTGCAGAATATCTCCCTTGGCAATGCCACCTTCAAAGACTTTAACGAGTTGTTTTCTTCCACAGTTAAGTGCACCCTTCTGGAAGACCTGGTAAATGAAAGATGTTTAGTAACTACCAATTTGCTAATTATTAGAATAGAAATATGTTATTTATTTATTTATATTGATTCACCTGTATTTATGCTTATATTTGCTTCCACAATGGAAAACTTCACCAAGAATAGAAAAGACTCATAAGACCCTTGACCCACGTGTTGGCAAATATGATCTTCCAGACCACAGAAAGCACAACAGAAATGAATGGGAGGAATTTTTAAGTAAATTGGCATATTTACTGAGAATGGAGGTAGAAGTTGCAGATTTGGGTGTGGGCTAGAAATATATAAAGCTCATTCCTTGTACAAGTATATGTAAGCTTTTGACCTTGGTGGCCTAATGAAGAGGGTTTAGAGATGGATCTTTTATAGAATCATAAGGGACTTTATTATGGTTATCTATTATTGCATATCAAACAAGCAAGCAAACATATACTCCCCGTAGAACCAAAACCTCCATGCCATTTACTTTGCTTATAAATCTGCAGTCTGGGCAGACACCTGGCCCCTGTTCCACTTGACATTACCTGGGGCAGCTGGAAGGTGGGGGCTAGAATCATTGGAGGGCTCACCCACACAAATATATGGTACCCAGACTGGAAGACACAGATGGCCGGGGCTGCTTTTGAGCATCTCTGTCTATCTCCATATGATCTCTAAATGTGATCTTTCCAACATGGCAGCTCCAGGGTAGCTGGATTTTTTTTTAACTTGTTGGCTTCGAAAGAGATCTTGAGAGAGAAAGACAAGCAGAAGCCTCTTGTGACTTTGCCTCAGAAGTCAAGCATGTTATTTCCTTGAATTCTATTTATCGAGATAGTAATAAAGACCAGTTCAATTTCAAGAAGAGAAGAAATAGACTCCATCTTCTAAATGGAGGAGATGACAACGTTCTGGAGTGCATGTGAGACCAGAAAGATTGCTGAGCTATTTTTGTGCAGTATGGTCAGTTACTGCCTTTCTTTCAAATGAGTCCTCTGTGTGGCCCCTCTCAAAGTCATGCACTATTGACATGTTGGGCTGGACAATTCCATGTTCTGAGGGGCTGTCCTTTCCATTGTAGGATGCTTAGCAGCATCCCTGGCCTCTACCCACTAGATGCCTGTAGCACCCTGCTCCCAGTTGTGACAACCAAAAATGTCTCCAGATATTGCGAAATGTCCCCTGGGGGGCAAAATCACTTCCAGTTGACAACCACTGCACTAGATGAATGTCCTTAATCCTAACTGCCCAGTAGAATCACCTGAGGAGCTGCTGACAAAAACTACAGGCTTTGCTCTAGAATAATTAAGCCAGAATGTCTATGGATGAGTCATGGGCATATACATTTTTTAATAGCTCCATAGTGATACTATTGTGCAGCCAGAGTAGAGAACCAGGTAGTTTATACAAAGACTATGTATCAGTAGGAGCTGCTGAGATGTCAGGGTTTTTGCTTATCGTGCTATATTGAAAAGTAGGAACGATCCCCAGTGGCTTCCTTCATGTATTTGCGATCATGTTTGGAATATTTGCACACATCTTGGGTAGCGTGAAAAAATGAAACTGCATTAAAAAATATTGTACAGTGCTTTATAGACTTTCAATGGTTTTCCTAATCACTCTTATTTGATCTTTAAATGACTCTGAAATGAGTAGAGTGATAGTCTGTATTTATGCAGTGAGGGGAGTGTTGCTCAGAGACCTTAAGGCATGAGTGCTGGACTCCAGTTCCTCATGTGATTTTCCTGTCCTGTGTTGCCACTCATGGTCACTAAGGGTTCCTTTATATGAATGAAGTTGAAAGGTTTATTTTTCTCCCATATAGACTTCTTCATAGAAAGCAAAAGAAACTGATATGAATAAATCAGTTGTTTCCCACTGTCTTATATAATGTGTTACTTTTTTCTAATTTAAAAGCAAATTATAATAATTATACTACTACCACTACTACCAAGAGTTATAATTTGATAAGCTCTGTCTTTGCATCCATTTTGTACTAGGTATCTTATATTATACCATTTCTAACCTTTATAATGACCTGCAAGACAAACATGATTTTCACTGTTTTAACAGGTGAGAAAACATAGGCTCTAAGAGGGTAAAGTAACTTGTAAAAACTAGTCAGTGACAGATCTAGGATTTCAAAAGTCCAGTTATATCTGACTTCAAAGTCTGTTGCTTCTCCTTTATCTTGCTGTCCCACCCCTGGAAGACTTTTCCAGGAGCGCATTACACATATAACCTTAAACAACTTTTATGCAAAATGCGTGACTCCAGTAAGATGCAAGTGTGAAGTAGGCATTGGCCTCTCAGGGTGCTAGAGTCAGTGCCAGCCCATCTCTGTAGGCGAGAGAGGGATGTTGTTTGTATCCCAGTCAATGGGTGTAAAATCAGCACCCAGCTGATTTCATTGGAAGGGGAAACTGCAGGGGTCTGCAGTGATCCCTGCGGCTAGACTGTCAGCCTAGAATAGGCTGCCAGAGAGCTGAGTGGTGACATTGCCATCCTTTGTGTCAGGGGCCCAAGAGATGATCCATCACTAAGTATGGAGCAGAGCAACAGAGCACAAAGAATTTCCCGCATCCCTTCTGCCAGCAACCCCATCAGACAGAGAGCACTCGGGTCCTTGGTGGAGCTCATGACTGCCAGCTAAAATGACTCTTTGAGGCCAGTGGGTGTAAAATTCCTCTTTATTTTGTAAATCTTAACCAGCACTAGCTCAGAGGAACTGAGTTTTACTTTGCAAAGGATTGATTTTGATTTCAGAGAAGAAAGCTGGAAAGTCACAAATATTAGCAGGGATGGAAGAAAGGAGGTGTGATAGAAGGTCCTGGAAATGTAATAGCCTTTGAAATGCCCCATGGGGTCCACTGAACAAGCTGGATGTGAACATCCTCTTCTCCGTGTGGGCTGGCCTGAGCTGCTTGAATGTGTGGAGTGTACGCTTTCTGTTTCACCACTGGAGATTTTGCTGACTCAGAGGCATTCATCAGTCTCTGCTGGGGATGTGCAGAAAATAGTCCAAAGAAGTTTTGTCCTTGCCTTGTCCTCTCTGCCTCAGCTCTCTGTGGGTCCTAGAAAAGGAAGTCTTGTCCTTGAAAGGAGACATGATAACAGATTATAAGGTATAAGACACGAATTACAAAATTATAGTACCATCTAATATTAGAAATGAAAGAGAGGAAGGAGACCTCCTAGCATGCCCTTCGTTTCTGACTTGAAGAAACTGAGTCCCAAGGAGAAAGTGACTTGGTCAAGGTCATATACTCTTAGACCAGAATCTGGGACTCCTGACTATTGGCACAGAATTCTTTCCCCTGTGCCAAGGTGTCTTGCCGTTTGCTCGTAAGGGATGATTATTTAAACCAATCAGATAATCTTTCATTAGTATGGTTTCTTTTTTAGGAGGCAGCAGGTGTATAGGGTGCATTTGGCTTCTGGTAACAATAGCTTTCAATCATAAAGATACTCACTATTTATTGATCAAGAATTTTCAAAGTAGGTGGTACCAGAGTTGGTTCGATGACTCACTGATGTCAGGGCATGAGGTTGGCATGTCTGTGATTCTCTTTACTTTCCCTGATGGTCACAAGATGGCCACCATAGATCTAAGCTCTATGTCACCTGATAATGGCTTTCCAATCATCTGGCAGGTATCCACCAAGTCTTATGGCTTGCCTGGATTAATCACTGGCAAGAAGAATTGGATGAAGATGACCATCTTAAATGAACTATGATTGATCCCCTAGGGTTGAGTGTGTCTGAGGAGGCAATCTCTCTGAACACATTAAATACCTGAACAAAAGCCAGGGTTCCCTTAGCAAGGAAGAAGAGGGAAAAGGGCTGCTGGGAACATGACCAACAGAGTCTATCACAGGCATAAGGTTTTTAAAGGTAGGCTGTTTGACTTCATATCTTGGCTACATCACTAACCTTATCATCTTACACAAGTAACTTAACCTCCCTAACCTTGGTTTCTTAATGCGTGATATTAAAATACTATTAGTACCTGCCTACAGAAGCATTGTGAGGATTAAATAAGATAAAACACATAAAGGGCTCATCACAGTCCCTGGCACACAGTAAATATGAGCTCGTATTTGCATATTTTTAACTTTTCACTTTATTCAGTAGCTCCTTAAAGAGTCAACTTACTTACGGGCTTGTTTACTGATGAACAAGAGGTGTAAGTCCCTCCTGTCCTGTCATGGAGCCAACATTTTAATAAAGAAAAAGACTGAAAAAACCCCCAAAACCCAAGATGGCTCTCTCTGACCTCCATTTTTCATCTGGCAAGAGTAAAGAAGATTCTAGAATTCAATGTATTCTTGGTAGGCTTCCCAGCATTTTTTCTCCCCAATACTACCAGCCTTGCCACCAAGATCAGGACTAATTTCATTATGCTGTTTATCCCTGTATGTCAATCACCGTGAGAGGTTCATGTCTGCCAGCACACCCCTTACCACCCACATTTGCATTCCCGTATGGCACTGTACATGCCTCCGTTCCCCTATGTTTCCCCCTTCTCCTTTGAGGATGTTAATTAGCCCTGCAGCCTCAGATGAGTGCTCTTGGCCCCGTCACAGCCTCCACTCTTGTACCATTGCTCTTTCTTGCCCCCTCTGGACATTTCCAGGCCATTCTCCCTCTCTCCTCACTAACAGATATCATATTCGAATCTCTTGTCATCAGAGAGTATCACTTACTACACATTCTTGTTGCAGTCATCCACTGACTGGGTCATGTGCTCTCATTCCTGGAGAATTTTAGGTCCAGGTTCATCACTGTCACATTCCAACCATATTTCTATTATTGTCCTTGGAGATTTTAATAAGTGATTTCCATTATCCTGGTCTGTCGTTTCCTTAAAGTCCTCTCCAATCTTTAGCCTTTTAATCTCTTATTACTCCCTTGTTCTCACCACATTCCTCACTGAGCTTAATGTCCATGTCCATAATCACAGTCACTTTCTGTGCACATCACCAGCTTCCTTGCACCTCTCTTACTCTGCTGTGTTCCCCACCCCTGGTTGCATCTGACTTTTCCTCCATCTGTCCCTAAACCCCGTTGCTGTACATGGGTGGTCAGGAACACAGAACATACAATGTTGCCCACTGGCCTCACTAAATTCATGATGCAGAGCCTCCAGAGGTTCCTTTGTGCTGCCAGCCATCATCCTTCATTTCCCTCATCCCTTCACTCTCTCCTCGATGGTTATTTTGTGTCTTATCCACTATTTTCCAATTTTCAGCATCTCTTCCTCATCTTCACTCTCAGATTAATAAACTCAGTTCCTCCTGAGCTGAGAACAACAGAAGTAACCAGAGAAGAACTTCCATAGCCCCTGTTATCACACCTACCTTCCTCGCTGCCTCTGTGCTGACCCCGTATTCTTGTGACAGTGGAGGAGCTGTAAGGCTCACTGGCCTCCCTGTATCCCATCCCCTCTCACTTCCCCAGAACATCACTTTTGTAATCCTTTTTCTCATCATTTTGTAACTCCTCCTCATCAATATTTATCTCTCTTTGGAATCATTTCTACCAGCACACCACACATTTCTTCAGTCTTGATCCCACACACATCTTTTCTATTCCCTTTCCAGTAAAATTCACTGAACCCAGTTCCTCACTTTCCCTTCTCACTTGAGCCCACTTTCAGTAGAATGAATGAGTGAGGATGTTTCATCTTTAAGCAGGAGTTAATCCTCGCCTCTTCAGAAACCTGTTCTTTTCTAGATCACTCTTGGCCTCCACTTGCTCAGTTCAGCAGTCAGCTCTCATCCTCAGCTTATTCACCTGTTCACAGCAACTGTAACGGTTAGCCACTCTCTCCTCCTTGATGCACTTTCTTTATTGGACATCTAAGCTACCTCTGTCTCCTCGTTTTCCAGCTGCCCATTGGCTGCTCCTCCTTGTTCTCCATCGCTGGTCTCTCTTCACATTCCATTTGAATGTTGGAATGTCTCAGTGCCTAGTCCTTGAATCTCTTGTGTATTGCCACTCACTTCTTTGGGGATTGTGTTCATTGTCTGCTTTCATTACCACCCTTCCTCTAGATGCCACCTTTAAAATGCACCCAGAATCCAGCCATGTCTTACCACTTTCCTCTACCTACCAACCTGGCCCAAGTCATCAGCGTCATTCACTTGAAATACACGAAAAACTGGACTTTACGATTCCATCTGTTGGAGGGAGAGGCTATTGAGGATGGATGGTCAGGGAAGGCCTCTTTGAGATTTCGCCTGAAATGTGAGAAGGAGCCAGCCATGCAAAGATCTGAACAAAGAACATTCTAGATAGAGGAAAGAGCAGTGTGAAGACTCTGAGGTGGGAGACAGCATAGGACATTAGTATCCAGGGGTTGCTCAATACTTGATAAAAGGGTGAATAGCAGAGTAAGAGTAACTGTCATAGGATGAAGAGATTTGACCCAGGAGTTACCTATTATTTTTTTAAATATGAATACTCACTTTCTGAACATGCTATTAAAGGCTGCACAAATCTCTGTCACACAGGGTTCTCAAATAGTAGGTGAAACTACTGTTTGGCTAGTAGTGTTTTAAAACTCAGATTTTATTAACAATCTAGATTTCTGATTCTTTTTGAAACTGTAGGAATAGGGTCTATCTTCTGTAACACAGCAGTTGGCTGAAGTTAGGTGGTGGCTGCTCCCTTTAGATGGGCATGTATTCCTCAGTCCCCACACTCCCTATTAGGGATGTCTGGAAGTATCACCCATTTGTATAACCTGCCTGGGCCCTGTTGGCATCTGCTTTTGCCCTCTTATGAGACCCCTGGACTATTCCTATATCTCATCAGACACAATATTCCACCCTTTAGAAATGACCACAACTTGGTCTTAAGTGAAATGGCAGAGGCATCACTGAGCCTCATTGGGTTATGATCCTATCTGAGATGCCCACAGTGCCCAGGAGAGCTATCAGAGGTGTCATACCTCCACTGGCCCAGGTGACACCTCCTCTTACCCATCTCACCTGGAGTCATTCTGGATAGGAGGTACCAAAAGGGAAGCTGCTTTTCTGAAACATCTCTAGTGGGGTGGTATGCAAGCAAGGCATTTTCAGGGTTCTTGAAGTATCCTCAGGGAATCTTTCTTAATGCCTCTTCTTTTTAGACTGAGAGAAGATTAAGGAAAGTGACAGATACCCCTTTGCCCCAAGACTAAGATGAGCCCCAGTCAGAAACCTCGCTGTTGTCTTAAATCCTTTCTATTGCAGCTGCTTCCACTGTGGCTGTGGATATGTCTCTACTCACCAAAGACATAGCCAGGAACCTGGGGTCCGGGTCTCCTCATTGCTCACTGCTTGGCCCAGAATGTTGTCTCATGGTTTCATCTTGGTTATCCATCTCCTGCAATGATAAAGTCTCTAGGCTGCCAGGCAAAGTCTTTAGTTTCCCCTATATATGGTTGGAGAGAGAAACTCTTCCTGATTTAAGGCTCTGTCCTTATATCCAATGTTGCTGAAGCAAGGGGCTTCTGTCTCTCAGACTCTCTGATCTGCCTGTAGACCCTCACCTCTGGGCCTATTGGACACATTCAGAACCTAGAACTTCCAGGAGGGGCGGTTCTGCTCTTCTGCTGTGCTGTGGCTTGCCCTGAGCTGAGGGGCCAGGGCGAGTGAGAATGTTGCATCCTCAGGCAGAGTGACAAATGCCTCATCCCAACCCTGCTGTCCTTGAAGAGCATTGGTGTATCTTTCTTCATGGGCTATGTCATAATTTGGGGCATTGGTGACTCACTCAACTATAATCCTAGGTTCTTTCATCAGATATTGGGAAAGTTTACTTACACTTTAATAATTGTGGTCAGAGAGGAAATCTCTTAACCTCAGTTTCCTCATCTGTTAAATGAAGCCATTAATACCTCCCTCACCAGGTTAGAATGACAAATTGAAATTATTATACATGTGATCTATCACAGTGTCTTACATATGGCAGGAGATCAACAAATGCTAATTCTTTTGTCCTTTCATTTCTCCTCTACACATTTGTATCCAAATATCTTATGTGACATTTAGGAAAGAGTTCCAACTACCAAGAGAATGGACAAGTTAACCCACTTCTGAAGATTCATTCACTTGAGTTTACTGGACCCATAAAAGACTAGAAAAGTTGAACATGGTGATTCTAAATTGGTTTCCACTAGACGACATGTTAAAGCCAAACCTTTTTGACCCAAAAGAAAGTGTTTACTCATCCAGAAGTTTCCAAGCATCCAGATGCCACATAAAGCACCTGGCTGACTTACCCAATGCATCTTATTTCATAAGATGTGCAGATGGATACCCTGATGTTCCTCCATGATTTAATACCAAATTGAGAGTTCTTTGTGGGATTCCCATATATGTTAAAACATTTATCACATTTACCACTTTGAGGGACTGTGAATCCCATGCCCTAGTCCAAGAGAATATTACCCTTCAAGGAGGGTATATTTGGTTGAGTAATAAATAAATGGAATGGAAATGACAGGAATTACTTTTTAGAGATGTTATTATAGATGGAATGGAAATGGTTTAGTTGGAAGATGCTGATTTTTATTCCTGCAAAGCATATGCATACAGTCAAATAAATATTTGAGTCACTGCAGGAAAAAGCTCATAATCCTCTCAGGATAATGAATGCATTTAATTTCTACATATTCAAGCAAGAAAAAGGTTAGAAGTGGTTTATTTGTCTTTGGTTAATTGCTAAATAAAGAAGCTCACCCACGCAGGGCCTCTTCTTTCATGACACCACAGTAAGCCAGTGCGGTCTGATGGTACATCTTATCCTGCTGCCTCTGGTGTGGAGAGGAAATCTTCTGTCTGTGTGAAAAGCATCTCTAAAGCTGGAAAGAGGTTTCTGATATCTGCCAGCTCTCTGGAAGGATATTTGGCATTGTGTCTCAAGAGCCACAAACTTGTTGATCTTCTTCGATCTCATGATTCAATTTCTTGGAATCTATTCTGAGCAAATAACTAGAAACACCAACAAAGACATATGCATAAAATATTCTTTGCTGAGTTGTTTATTAAGTGAAAAGCTAGACTATGAAGCTTTCGATACAGAAAGATTTCTATCATGTAAATACAGTATGTAGTTATACACGTACAAATACAAACACAAAAATAAAGCCTGCTAACAACAGCTGTCTCTGAGTGGTGGTATGATGAATAGACTTTTGCTTTACCTTTTATACATTTTGGGGGGTATTCCTCAGATTTTCTTACAGTGAATAGGAATTACTTTTAGATTATTTTATTTATTGAACAAATATTAATGGAGTACCTACTATGTGTACATCTCTGTGCTAGAGACAGTGTCGAACTCTACTCAAGCAAAATCAACATGGTCCCTTTGTCCAGGAGTTTACAGTCACAGGAGTGTGGCAAATATCAAACAAATAAATATATAATATCAAATAGAGACATGTGATACAAAGGAAAAGCAATGGTATGCTGCCAAAAGACTATCAGGGATGACTGAAATTTGGAACAGGAACCAACAAACTGTGGTCTACAAACCTATGACCTATTTTTTTTTTTTTTACATTTTTAAGGGGTTGTAAATTTAAGAATAATAATATGATGTGACAGAGACCATAGAAGATTGGCAAAGTACATTTTACAAGTAAAATATCTATGCTCTGTCCCTTTATAGAAAAAGTTGGTGGAGCCTTAGTTTGGAACATCAGGGATGCCTTTCTAAGCAGATGACATTTAATGTGGGAACTGAAGAAATATGAGTTAGCAAAAAAAAAAAAAAAATTCCCCCCTTCAAAGTTTTGTTAGAGGAAACTTCGAAAATATTTTTCAAAAAAAGCTTTTTATGGGAACCTGGCTCCTTCTCCAGGTAAGGAGAGAGGGAGGTCTATTTAAAGGGCATACTACTAAAAATAAGTTTCCTCTGCTATTCTCTATCCTCTTTCCTCATATTCCTTTAGTATATGATTGGCTTGTTTTTAAAATATCACCATCTTATTTCTATTTTTCTAATCCTGTGGCTTTCCAAGGTCCTAGACAATTTTAAGCTGTACTGCTAATAACATCAATAGCAGCTTTTATTAAATGTGCATTTACTTTGGTGCCAGGCATTTTGCTAGATACTTTAAATCCACTCCCCTATATAATCCTAACAACTCTGCAAAGATGAGCATTGAATTTTACAAAGATGTAATAGTGGTCAGAGAGGCTGAATGGGCTGCCCACAGGCACGCTGTGGCAATCATGGAGCCAGGACCATGGCCCAGATGTCTCAGTCTCAGAACTGGGCTCTTTCTTGCATGGGTGCCTGTCACTGCAGGCTCCTCCCTCTTCCAAGGAGGGGTATTCTATTTCCTTTGTTGTGTTACCACCAATTAAAAGTCTTTTCCACTCCACCACATCCCTCCTCCTTTCAACCTCCTCCTCCTCCTCCTGCTCCCCCTCCTCCTCCTTCTCCCCCTCCTCCTCCTTCTCCTTCTTCTTCTTCTCCTCTTCCTCCTCCTCCTTCATCGCCTCTGCTCTGTAGGTAGCAATCCTGGTTTTCAATTTCCTCAAAAATCTCAGTATATTAAGAGATCATTTTTCCCTAATATGCCACCAAGCTTGTTGAGTGAAATTGAGGGATGATTGAATTTCTAGCTTTCTGACTAGTTCCTTATCTGCTTCACACTAAGGTAATTTTTGATAACTCCACTGCACGCTAATTTTCCAAATGTATTTTTAAAATTTCTTGTGCTAAAGACAGATTTGAAGTGAGTCTAATAACGTAGCCATTCCAGAGATGTTGTTAATTTTGTATTTCCCTTCCCTGGTGATAGGCTCATTTTTCCTTCATTCTTCCTTTTCCTAGACTTCAAAGACAGCATTTGAGAAGCTCTTCTTATTCTCTCTGGTACCTCCATGACCTTGGACAGTGAGGTTTAGTAGTGAAAGCACCAGGCCTGGAGCCAGGAGACCAGAAATGCAGTACCAGCAGGTCCTCGGCCAGCATTGAGGTTCTGGGCAAGTTATTGACCCTTGCTGGGGCTCAGCCTCCTCGTCTGGTAAAACTAAGGGGTTGGATTCAACATCTAACTTCTAAAGTTTTTCAATTTATCTAGGTGTCTAGATCAGTCATGGGATAGTCAGGAGACAGAAATCATACCAGTTATTTGAAAAGAGAGATTTTAATGTAAAAATTATTAACAGGGTGGGTGAAATGCTTTTGAAAAGTATCACTGAGGTAGCAAATGCAGGGAGAAGCTCCCTCCCCTAGGGCTTGGAGAATAAAGGAAAGAGACTGGAATGATGATAATTTAGAATCTTGAGAAGGGGTTCCGTAAAGCTGCAACTCAGCTCTCTGAAGAGAGGCCCTGGCTGGCAGTTGCTGGTGTCGGGGAGGAGAATGAAGTGCAGTGTGGCCTCTGCTAATTGGATGCAGCTGCTATCTGGAAAGTAATTGCTGCAGTCAGGGTGAAACCTACAGGAACAGAAAGGACAGGGCCTTTCTTCTTTCCCCAGCCCTGAAGCCTCCCTCTAGCGCCCTCTATTGGCAGAGCCTAGCAGAGAGGGTCTGGCAAAACTGACCGGGATTTGTGGACCAAGTAAGGTCTAGAAGGGTGGCTTTGGAGCTGAGGGACAATAACTTCATAACTGCACAGTGTTCATTGTTAAGATTGCAAACTTGTAGGTTAGAAGCCACTTTTTTGTTAAGGATATCTTTATTATTATTAGATTATTTTTAAAGTGATTTATCATAGTTGTACATATTTTGGAGCACCTGTGATATTTTGATCCATGTGTACAATGTTATAAAGATCCTTGTCACGCCTGTAATCCCAGCACTTTGGGAGGCCGAGATGGGCGGATCACGAGGTCAGGAGGTCAAGACCATCCTGGCTAACACGGTGAAACCCCGTCTCTACTAAAAATACAAAAAATTAGCTGGGCGTGGTGGTGGGCGCCTGTAGTCCCAGCTACTCCGGGGGCTGAGGCAGGAGGATGGCGTGATCCCGGGAGGCGGAGCTTGCAGTGAGCCGAGATTGCGCCCCTGCACTCCAGCCTGGGCGACAGAGCATCTAAAACAAACAAACAAACAAACAAAAAAATGCCTTGTATGGCCTTAAGTAGTTTAATCAAACATTTGTGTCTGAGTTTATGTTTTTAATCTGAATATCTTCTTCCTTGGAAATCCACAGTACTTCATCTTTCATTATTTACATTTTTAAAAAATTAATTTAAAATTAATGAATGGGAAGGCAACTTGGAGATCATCTCTAGTTCAGTAATCGGTTTATAAATGAGGTGATTAATACCCTCAGAAAGTGAGAGGTTTTGCTCCCAAATCATACAAATAGTGAATGAGATCTTTGGGTTCCAAGGCCTGGATTCTCATCACTATTTACTGTTTATAGGAGGACAGATGTGCTGTAGCCTCTTGCTACTCAAAGTGTGGTCCCCAGACCAGCAGCACTGGCCTCAGCTGGCAGCTTGTTAGAGATGCAGAATCTCAGGGCCCATCTCAGGCCTGCTGAATCGGTATATGATTTTAACAAGATCCCCAGGTGATTTATGTGCACAGTAAAGTTTGAGAAGTGCTGAAGATAGCTTTGTTGAAGTAAAAGAAAAAATAGACTTTTATTGGATGCTAGTGTTTTTCTCTAGGGTGGACTCAGGGTGCGGGGTGTAGAGACTAGTTCTCAGCAAATCTCTGGACCACTCCCCTAAGTCTCTTTTCCCTCTCCCTGCTTTCAGTTTATGGGCCCATACACATACATACAAACACCCATGTGCACACACACAATCACATATGCATGCATCCATACATCTACATTTTCACACACACACACACACACACACACACGTTTATGATCTGGCTTCTGTCCTACCCTCTAGCCTGAACCCTCACCAGGTTCCCCTACATGAACTATGCTCTACACGCTAGGCTACTTACAAGAAGTTGCCCAAACATATCAGACTTTCTTTTTGCCTCAGTCACCAAATGGAAATCTGACTAAATTCTGTTTGTCTTTCAAGAACAGCTCAATGTCTTTCTCTTGGAAGCCTTCCCACATTGAGTGAATTATGTCCAAGGTTTGCTCTTCTTCTGGGTTTTAATAATACCTGACAGATACCTTTACTGAGCACCTTTTTTCTCACTCATAGATAATCATACATTTTATTGTTTATCTCCTTGAAAGGATGGAACCATTCCTCGCTTGGCAAGCAATACTGGGGGTGAGGAGAGGAAGAAAGAATGAACTAATGTAGAGCGAAGGAATCTAACAAATGCTTATCTATAAAGAGCAGCAAAGTGTAATAGTTAAAGGATATAAGTTGGTTTTTTGAAAAGATAAACAAAAGTGACAAACTTTTAGCTAGACTAAGGAAAAAAGAAGGCTCAAATAAAATTAGAAATGAAAGAGAAGACATTACAACTGATACCACAGAAATATGAAGGATCACAGGAGATTATTATGAAAAATTGCACACAACCAGTTGTGTAATCTGGAAGAAATGCATACATTCCTAGAAACATGTAATCCACCAAGACTCAATTATGAAGAAATAGAAAATCTTAACAAACCAGTAATGACTAAAGAGGTTGAATTAGTAACCAAAAACCTCTCAACAAAAGCCTAGGACCTGCTGGCTTCACTGTTGAATTCTACCGAACATTTAAAGAATAATTAATGCCAATCTTTCTCCAACTCTTCCAGAAAATTGAAGGGGAAGGAGTATTTACAAACTCATTTTACAAGTCCAGCATTACTCTGATACCAAAGCCAGAGAAAAACACTACAAGGAAAGAAAATTACAGGTCAATATTCCTGATGGACACAGATGCAATAATCCTCTACAAAATACTAGCAAATTAAATTTGACAGCACATTAAAAGGATCATACACCATGATCAAGTGAGATTTGTCCCTGGCATGAATGGATGTTTAAACATATGCAAATCAATAAATGTGATACACTACATTAACATAATAATGGATAAAAATCATATAATCATCTTAATAGATGCAGAAAAAGCATTTGACAAAATTCAGCATCCTTTCATGATAAAAATTCTCAACAAATTAGGTATAGAAGGCCACATATGACAAGCCCACAACTGACAATCATAATCAATAGTGAAAAGCTGAAAGCTTTACCACTAATATCAGCAACAAGACAAGAATGCCCAATCTTGCCACTTCTATTCAACATAGAGCAATTAGGCAAGAAAAAGAAATAAAAGTCATCCAAATCAGAAATGAAGAAGTAAAATGGTTTCTGCAGATGGCATCTTCTACATAGAAAACCCTAAAGACTCCACCAAAAAATTGTTAGAACAAATAAATTCAGTAAAGTTGTAAAATAAGAAACCAACATAAAAAATAGTAATGTTTCTATATGCTAACAATGAAGTATCTGAAAACAAAATCTAGGAAACAATCTCATTTACAATAACATTAAAACATACTTGTGAATGAATTTAATCAAAGAAATGAAAGGTCTTTATACTGAAAACTATAAGACATTGATGAAGAAATGGAAGAAGACACAAATAGGTGGAAAGATATCCCATGTTTATGGATAGAATTAATATTGTTAAAGTATCTATGCTGCCCAAAGTAATCTACAGATTCAATGCAGTCCCTATCAATCTTCCAATGGCATTTTTCATAGAAATAGAAAAAAATCCTAAAATTCATATAGAACCACAAAAGATTTGGATAAGCAAAGCAGTCTTGAGCCAAAAGAACAAAGTGCATAGCATCACACTACTTGCTTTCAAATATACTACAAAGCCATACTAATTAAAAAAAATGGTACTGGCCTAAACACAGACATATAGACCAGTGGAACAGAATAGACAGCTTAGAAATAAATTCACACATTTATGGCCAATTGATTTCCAACAAAAGTGCCAAGAACACACAATAGGGGAAAGCAGTCCTTCAATAAATTGCGTTGGGAAAACTGGATATTACATGCAGAAGAATGAAACTGGACCCTTATCTCACACCATATACAAATATGCTACATTTCCTTAAGTCTTGACATTGGTTGTAACTTGAAGAAAGGTCCTTCTTGGATGGTAATAACATAGCCGGCCTTGCTGGCAATTGCTGTTTTTCACTTCTACCATGTTCTTCCTTCCTAATATCCACTTTGCCACACTTTACCCTGGAAATTCTCTCCTTAAACACAATCCACCAGTTGAGGGCTTTTGCAACACAAAGACTTTCCTTGCTTAAAAAATTACAGCATTTCCCTTGTCTGCAGATTATATACCTAAATGACTGGTCTTATGGCTATCTCAGTTTTGGTTGATCTGTGTTAGTCTGTGTATATGTGAGGCCATTTTTAAGATAACATTTGTAAAAAGTCATATTTGTATAGCACTTCCAATTTGCCACAAATATCGCATTCCACCATTTTGTGTCTATGACACAGAAATTCTAGGATAAGTAAAAATGAATATTGTGTTTTGTAAACATTATATAGTCTCTCATCTTTTGTCTTTTCTCTCTATTCTCTCCCTCCTTCCCCTCATTGCAGGGATGATAGTCTACTTGGGAATGATGGCGGGGGCCTTCATCCTGGGAGGCCTGGCTGATAAGCTGGGAAGGAAGCGAGTCCTCAGCATGTCTCTGGCCGTCAATGCCTCCTTCGCCTCCCTCTCTTCCTTCGTGCAGGGATATGGAGCCTTCCTCTTCTGCCGACTCATCTCAGGCATCGGGTATGTTCTTAGGGAGCTGGAGCTGGACTCTCCCAGACCAATGGCCCATCCATTCTGGTACTCTAGCTCCGAGAGGTAACTCCAGAAACCCTTGGACTGACTGAGTTTTTGTTTGACTTTCAGGATACTATATTAAAGTTGAACCTTAGAAAGAGCTAGGGTTAGGATTAGCCTCTGAAGTCAGCATGCAATGTCAAAATAATCCAAGACTGCTTCCCACATGTAGAGAGGAACTACCTGGCCGGTCTCTCAGATTCACTGGGTCCTTTCACCACAGAGCTTAAGGTGGGGTATAGGCAACTTGGTTTCTGCTATGACCATTTTTAGTGTATGACTTGATTCTTTCTCTCTGGCATGTTTCCTTCGCAGTATTGGGGGTGCTCTGCCGATTGTTTTTGCCTATTTTTCTGAATTCTTGTCTCGGGAGAAACGAGGAGAACACCTCAGTTGGCTGGGCATCTTCTGGATGACTGGGGGCCTCTACGCATCTGCCATGGCCTGGAGCATCATCCCACACTATGGTGAGCCATGGCTCAAAACAGCCCAGGGGCCCCCGTTTCTATGGCTCCTGCACCCAAACTATAGTTCCTATCCTCAGCCTTATTCCATGTACTCACACACAGTTCCTGTATGTGACCTTGATCTTTCTTAACAACTTCTAACATTGCAGACACATTGTTAATTTCAATTCAATGTCTTTTTTGAAAAATATATCCTGTCTTCCCTCTCTTCCTCCCCTTCTTTCATTCTTCCCTTTCTCCTTCCCTCTCTCCCTTTCTTGTTTCCTTACTTTTATTTGAAATAATTTCAACCTTCATCTCCTCCAGCCCTCCTCCCCCTGAGCAAGTTAGGCTTTGGTAACCTGATTGAATAGATGACAGGTATGTGACAAAAGCCAAGAGAAGTTGGTGACTTGCTCAAGGCTATGTCCCTGGCATGTGGTGGAGTGGGGGCTGGAGTCCTGATGTCCCCTCAGGTGTGGTAGGCTTGTACTCTTTCTGCTGTCACTGTTTGGCCATGAAAGTGCAGCAGCCCTTATAGACAAGGTCATGGTTTCAGCCGGGACAATTTTATTTTCCTGGATAATTGTAAACACTGTATTCTCTGGACAGAGACCTGGCAACATCAACTTTTACTACTGGTTTCGTCAAGAGCAAAGTAGGGAGAAGGCAGCAATTTTGACTTTGATTCTGCTTTTGGAGTATACTGAGTAATACTATCATCATCATTCAAAATCAGTTTTGGTAAATCACTGATTATGAGTATAGGTTTAGCAGTGATTTAGAATCCTCAGACCCTGAGGGGGTAGCAGACAGCTGCCTCTGAAGCTAACCGATACTTTACCACCTATTTATTGTCTTGTTTTAAATGTGACCCTCTCTGCTGTGCTTTCTGAGCTAATGGAGGCTCCATGTATATCTTTTTAAGAACAAGCTTTGGTTTAGACAGTACCTACTGTATTAGTTAAGGTGTTACTGGGTACATTACCCTGACAAGCTGATAAACCCTGAAATCTCAGTGTTTTAACACAGTGAAAGTTTCTCCGTTATGTGAGGTCCAGCTGGCATTTCTAATCTGCAGGTGGCTCTGCTCCATCAGTAATTCTGGAATTTAGACTCCTTCCATTGTGTCATTCTGTCATCTTCAACATACAGCTTATAAAGTGTCCGGTTTGGGGAAAGAGAATGGGCAGTTGTAGATTGGCTAAAGGCCAGGAAGTGGAGCACACTCACCATCTCCGCTCACATTCCAGCAGCCCCCGATCTGTAACATGCCCGCACCCTTCTGCAAGGGACACTGGGTAACAGTCTAGCTGTGTGCCCACAAAGTAGAGGAAGTGGGTTTGGGAGCACCATGTCATCTTTGCCATATCTAGTACTTGAAAATTCACTGGATTTTATATCAGAAACAGAAGAAATATGAAAAGGAATAATGAAATAAAGAGTTGAAGAGTTTTCCAGCCAATTCTGTCATTCTAGTTCTCCATAATTTTAGATACAAAATTGTATTACTGCTACTATCAGGTTCTGCAAGACATCCCTCACTCAAATGCACACTTTAATTGCCCTTGTGCTATGTACTATGCTGTTGATTATATGGTTTTGAGGCATTGCTTTCCTTTTTCTTTTTTTCCTCACAATTATTGATATAATATCATTTTCTCTGTTAGCTGGTCCAAATGTTTGAATACTAAGGGATTATTTTCACTTCTTTTTTTTTTTTTTCTGAGACGGAGTCTTGCTCTATCGCCCAGGCTGGAGTGCAGTGGCATAATCTGAGTTCACTGCAACCTCTGCCTCCCAGGTTCAAGTATACTTGTGTCTCAGCCACCCAAGTAGCTGGGATTACAGGTGTGTGCCACCACATCCAGCTAATTTTTGTATTTTTAGTAGAGTCAGGGTTTCACCATGTTGGCCAGGCTGGTCTCCGACACCTGACCTCAAGTGATCCACCCCCGTCAGCTTCCCAAAGTGCTGGGATTACAGATGTGAGCCACAGTGCCCGGCTTATTTTCACATTTAAATGAAGTGATTGAAAAACCTTTTATGGAGGGAAGCAACTGAAATCTAAATAAAAGCTGAATCCAAATAGTGGTGCTGTGTGATACGGGACAAGTCAATCCATCTTTTCAGCCTTGGTTCTTTCACCTATAAAATGGAGGGGAGAAAGGACACAAAATGAATCAGCTCTAGATATACCTGCCAGCCCGAACCTTTGGCAATTCTTGGTGTGCACAGAGGAATGAATGTTGAGAAAAATTCCAAGATAATTCTAGTACTCAGGCCAACTTCCCTCCTGGAAGCATTAGCAATATGAGACTTTCTGTTTGCAGACTGCTTGTTTCATGGGGAAAGCCCGCCCTCACACTTGGCCAATGAGAAAGGGTCTTTGATTTCCCTCTGATTGGATCAGCCTTGGTCATGTGTCCACCTCAGCCAACCACTATACACCGAGAGATGCAGGTCCAGAGGGTTTAGATCCACTTCCTTTCCCATCCCTGGAGCTAGGGGTAGGGTCAGTCCCACCCAAACCACAGGTGTGCAACACAGTGGTGAAGAAAAGGCAGGAGGATGTTGTGAGGGAAGCTAGCAACCCACATCTTTTTTTTCAATTCACAAACACACACACTTACACAGACACACACACTATTGTCTAAGTGTCTGAATTCTAGGAAAGCAATAAAAGAATTCAGGTTGGGGACATGTTGACCAACATAGATGGGATGTCCATGGCAGAGGGGCCCCATGGTAATTGTCTGACCACTGCAGGCTGACAGCAGGGCTTGTGGTTAAATATTTTACCGCAAATGAGATTATTATTCTAAATTACATAACTCAGGAATGGAAAACTAAACATCGTATGTTCTCATTCATAAGTAGGAGCTAAGCTATGAGGATGCAAAGGCATAAGAATGACACAAGGGACTTTGGGGACTCGGGGAAAGGGTGGGAAGGGGGTGAGGTATAAAAGACTACAAATTGTGTGCAGTGCATACTGCTTGGGTGATGCGTGCACCAAAGTCTCACAAATCACCACTAAAGAACTTACTCATGTAACCAAACACCATCTGTTCCCCAATAACCTATGGAAATAAAAAGTTAAAAAAATTATTTTACCCCAAATGGATAGGACATTTCCCTATGTGTATGCCTGTATGATATCTGTGACTTTTATATTCCATTTTAAAATAAAAGCCTCCTGGATGATCAGGCTTAATTGAAACAATTGTTCATTTGGGGGAAACCCATCCCAGAAATGTGGTAGGCTAGAATCACAGTGTAACAAGAGCCATTATTTATCTTAACCCTCAGATGTTTTGTCCTCAGTGAACCAGATATTTGGTGGTATTTTCCAGTGTGCCTAATGCGTTAATCTTCTAACAAACACAAGTGTAGCTTTAGAGAAGAGACTGATATTTGTGTGTACAGCTTGTGTAAACTGTTTAATTGATTTTGCAAGAATAAAGTAAGGGGAAGCCTTGGCACCAGAAATTTGAGTGACTGGCTCTTTGAGAATGAAAATTACAAAGCTCAGAATGTTTTCTTGTGAACTCATGGGTAAAGCTCAGAAAAAAAAATGGATATATTATAGAAGATTAATTCCCATTGTAGTCAGCATTACCAGCTGTTTGTGAAATCCTGACAGAGAAAAGTAGGGCAAGCTAGAAGATCAGCAAACAGAGCAATCCCTTCCTCCAAATTAATATTGTTCCAAATATTTGGAAGTAGTTTGCCATTTAATTTTATTTAATTTAGGGCCCTGAAGATGTGCCTAATGAATGTGATAAATGCAGATTACTGAAATCACCATAAAAGCCATAGAGGCATGAGGGAATAATGGATTTTGCATAATTTCTGCATCTTATCATAAAGAAAAATGTGACTGAGAAGGAAATCGAGTAGGGCAAATTTTAAATGGGTATTATTTTTCATCTTCAAACAGGCAGACCTGTTATCCTAAACTAGGGTTTTTAATTGACCACAACAAGCAAGCATGCAGCTTACTGCTTGAAAGGGTCTTGCCTCACCCAAGCTGGAGTGCAGTGGCCTTTGAAGCTTACTACAGCCTCAAACTTCTGGGCCCAAGTGATCCTCAGCCTCCTAATGCTCTTTGTAGACCGCCTGATGGAGTCTCATGGCACAAGAAGATTAAAACAATGTCTCCAATTTTAATAAATTTTTGCAATCCAAAAAAAAAAAGATCTTTTTGAAGCAGAATACTTTATAAACATAACTGCTTCTGCCCCTCTTCCCTGGTTATCCATCTGAGTTTGACTGCTGTGTGGTTTTGATCACCTTTACTTCTAATGATGCCAGAATTGTTTTTGCATGTGAGCTGAGAATGTGTAGATATTGCTATGGTTTTTATCTTCCTCTTTCTAGTGTTACTCCCAGGAGAAAGGAAAGGCTTTTTAATTAAAATTAAAATGAATGAACAAACCTCAGTGAGATGATAAGAGACCAAGCTGGGCAAAAAGAGATTTGATTCTGATTGAGTGTATTGGATGAGGTTTGTGTTCAGTTGCTGTGGCCAAAGGTGTCCAAGGGACCACAGTCCCACATTTCCACACCGGGATTCCCTCTACCTAGTCTTTTAATTGTACAAATAGAGTAGAAAATGTCTGCAGGAACAGCAGGTAATTGGTTAGGAGTCTGCTGTGAGTAGAACAAGTTGAACCACAACGGGGAGTAATAAAAATTCAAGGCAAGCTGTTTGCCACTGGAGTTGGCCATATGTTATATTTCTAAGTAAATGAAATAGAAGTTTTATATCCAAATAACTATTGCCCTCTAAACTTTATAAATTGATATGTTTAGTTACGTAGTCTTGTCTTTCACAAATACCATTTGAATTGTCTTCAGAAATACTTTATGGCATGAGAAAACCAGTCTATTTTATAACCTCGGTTCTATTTTTTTAAAATTCTTTTGCCGATCTTTGCTGATATTTATCTATTTTATTCAACATCCTTGGCACTAAATGTCATGGAGCTATTTCTAAAAAAAAATCAAATGTACTCTCAAAGCAGGTGAAGTATGATGGGTTGCTAGGAGCGTTCACATATAGCAAATCCGTGGAGGTATCATTACCTGTATTCTACAGCTGCGAAAACCCACCAATGCAATTTGATGGGATCAGACCAGAATTTGAACTCTGATCTCTGTGACTGCAAAAGTCTAGGCTCTTTCCACTTTATTACTTAAAAGAGGAAAGTTTGCTACCCATGAGACTATTCAAAACAATGCTTGAATGTAATTTCTGAATATGGGTTTTAGCGATGCTTTGAATAATGATGATTGAATAGGAGCTAGTTATCTTCCCATTTCAATGATGATGGGATGCATTTGAACGTAGAAGTTCCGTCTCTCATTTAAAAAATGTGTGTAGTCGTATAACAACTTACAGTGTTTTTCAAAATGTGGTCCTGAACCCTTTGCACTGGATCACCTGGAGCTGGCATTGCCCTTTGACGTTGGAAAGAGGGATCTCCAATAGAAGCCCTGGGCCATATGAGGCCCTGCTCTGGCCTTCCTCTGGCTGCACCCCTTCCCATAAGGCAAGGCATCTCTGAGGCCATGACCCCCATCCCCATCTTCATCCAGATTATGCTCTGGGTGCTCAGGACCCAGGAATTCCCATAGACTCAAGAAATCAAGACAAGAGTGCCCATTCTCATCACAGTGGTGTGTCCACGCATGTCTGCATGAGGTCCCTCATTTGGAAGGAGGGGGTGGGCGATTGAAAAGGGGATGTGGCATATGTGGGTGTACATTCTGGGCCTAGACTTCTAGCTTGTTGCTTGTCAAGGCAGGCAAATAGAATATGTTTCATTTAACAATTTGCCGTCTTAAAATATAATGATTCTATAGAGATATGGGCTATTGCTTCTGTTTGTACTCTTATCCAAGGCTCTGTAAATGTCAGGCCGGGCCTGGACCTGGGGATTTGTCAGAATGCAGATTCTGACAAATTTGCAATGTGAGAAATATCATTTTGCAGATTTGTCAAGATGCAGCTCCTATCCCAGTCTTATGACTCAGAAGCTTCGGAGGCACAGCTGAGGAGTCTGCATTTTAACCGCCTCCCCGGGTGACTCTCTTGTGCCCTGAAGTTTGTGAGCCAGGGCTTCAGAGTCACTCTTCTGTAGAGGAAAAGATCATGTCCCAGAAATCCTTTGACTGACTGCTCCTTTGCAGGCTGGGGCTTCAGCATGGGGACCAATTACCACTTCCATAGCTGGAGAGTGTTTGTCATCGTCTGTGCTCTGCCCTGCACCGTGTCCATGGTGGCCCTGAAGTTCATGCCAGAGAGCCCAAGGTTTCTGCTAGAGGTGAGTCAGTGCGTTTCCACCAGGGTGAGAGCGACAGAACAGCCACAGGAATGCAGCCTCGCTTCCTTCTCTCAGCCCCTAGTCCCACATCCTCTGCTGCTTATGTGTTGCAAATTCCCCCCCGGGGTCGGCTGACCTCACTCATCATTAAATCTGGCACCCTGCCTGCTGTGTTGGTGGCAGGTCATGGATTCACGGACTGCAAATGCTGGATGGTTCAAGAGCTTGTGGACCCCAGAGCAGGAGCTCTTTCCCAAGGCTGTGCAGTGGTGGAAGGGCAGCTCCTGAGCTGCCTCACGGCACCCACTGTCCCCCAAGGTCCTGATTAGGAAGTTTTTTAGCCTGGGCTACACAGGGAGACCTCATCTCTACAAAAATAAAAAAAAAAATTAGTTGAGCGATTTGGTGCATGCATGCCTGTGGTCCCATCTACTTGGGAGGCAGAGGTGGGAGGACTGCTTGGGCCCCAGAGATCAAGGCTGGAGACAGCCATGGTTGTGTCACTGCACTCCAGTCTGGGCAACAAAGAGACACCTTGTCTCAAAAAAATAAAAATAAAAATAAGTAAATAAATAAATAAATAAAGGAAGCTCTTTAGAGCTGCTGTTTTTCCGTGTTTGGCACTGACAGCTATGGTACAGCTTGTTGCTGCTCCTAAGCCCTTCAGGTCTCTTAGCTACACAGGGTCCCCAGCCACCAGACAGCTGCATCTGTGTCCTGAGAGATGAGTCCCATGAGCCTTCCAACAGCAGGGGAACCTCCTGCTTGCAGAAGTCAGACAGTACAGGAGCAGGCCGAGGGGCAACAGGACCTTGAGGCTCTTCCAGCCCCAATCTGCAGAGTCCACTTATCTGCCTCCTTCCTAAGCCATCTGCAAAGTGATCCCCCATGTCGAATGTCCGTGTTCACCCCTTTTGATCAGGAGGCAGATGCAACAGGGAGTTTTGCACCCTTGGTCAGATGTGAGTGTCCTAGGGCTGCTGTAGCAAAATGCCACAAACTGAGTGACTTAAAAAGACAAATTTGTCTCACAGTTTCAGAGGCTAGAAGTCCCAAATCAGAGCACCAGCAAGGTCACGCTCCCTCACAAAACTGTAGAGGAGACTCCTTCCTTGCCTCTTCCAGATTCTGGTGGTTTGTGGCAATTTGGACCATTCCTTGGCTTGCAGCTGCATCACTCCAGTCGTGGCCTTCATCATCACATGGCGTCCTCCCTGATGCCTCTGTGTCTCCATATGGATGTCTTCCTATAAGGGCAGCAGTTATATCGAATCAAGGCTCCACCTACTCCAGAATGTCATAATCTTAATTTAGCTAATTGCACCTGCCACAACGCTATTTCCAAATAAAGTCACTCTCTGTGGTACTGGGGATTAGCACTTCACCATATCTTTTTTGGGGGGACACAATTCAACCTGTAACACATTCTTTGCCTTATCTCATCAGTGATGAATGTGCTTCCCACACCACAGTCCATTCAACCTTATAACTGTGATTAGTTACTCAGAGTGTATAATGATAATACTACGTAGCATTTACACCTTGAAAGCACAATCTTATTATCCTTGTGAGAATGGCTGGGGATGGAAGCTCGTCCTGGTCTTTCACAGGTCCTAGATGGTAATGAGTCCATGTGCAATTGCCTCAGACCTGATAGGAATGCTCATATCAACATTCCCATTGAGTTTGTAGGATTTTCCACCCCTAATGAACAGAAGGCAGAGTCAGCAATGAGTTTTTCCTGTGTCTTTCCTTGGTTTCACCAGATGGGCAAACATGATGAAGCCTGGATGATTCTCAAGCAAGTCCATGACACCAACATGAGAGCTAAGGGGACCCCAGAGAAAGTGTTCACGGTGAGTGTGGGGTTGCCTGCCAATAAGAAGGGGGTTCTCCTCTTCACTGCTTTGGTTTGCTAAAAAGTAATTTAAGCACATAACAGAAAATTTGTCAAAAGGAGAACAAAGACTCTGATATTGCTGTTACTTTATAATAATTATTCTTTGCATTTTGATGGATATCCTTTGAGGTTTTTTCTTAGGTTGCCAGTTGTTTTTAAAAATGGTGCCAGGCATGGTGGCTTATGCCTGTAATCCCAGCACTTTGGAAGGCTGTATTAGACCATTTCATGCTGCTGATAAAGACATACCCGAGACTGGGAAGAAAAAGAAGTTGAATTGGACTTACAGTTCGGTATGGCTGGGGAGGCCTCAGAATCATGGTGGGAGGTGAAAGGCACTTCTTACATGGTGGCGGCAAGAGAAAATGAGGAATTTGCAAAAGCGGAAACCCCTGATAAACCCATCAGATCTCGTGAGACTTACTCACTACCATGAGAACAGTATGGGGGAACCGCCCCCATGATTAAAATTATCTCCCATCATGTCCCTCCCACAACATGTGGGAATTATGGGAGTACAATTCAAGATGAGATTTGTGTGAGAACGCAGAGCCACGCCATATCAGAGACCAAGGCTGGCAGATCACTTGAAGTCAGGGGTTCAAGACCAGCCTGCCCAACATGGCAAAACCCCGTCTCCACTAAAAATACAAAAAAATTAGCTGGGCATGGTGGCATGTGCCTATAATCCCAGCTGCTCAGGAGGCTGAGGCATGAGAATTGCTTGAACCCAGGATGCAGAGGTTGCAGTGAGCTGAGATGGTGCCACTGCACTCCAGCCTGGGCAACAGAGCAGGACTGTGTCTGAAAAAAAATGATAACAGAAATAAACAGATTTCTCTGGGGATAAGCATATGTATGTATATTTATGTGTACATGTTATTTAACAGTATAGCACTCATTATCATTTTATATGTTGTCTCCTGGTATTCATAATCATCATTTTAATAAACAGTAATGTTACAAACATTAACACAGTTTTCCTAACATATCTCTAATGTTAGAAGCTTATTTATCCAGTTTTACTACCTTATTCCTGTAAATATTAGTGCAATGAACCTTCTTGTGCACATAGTTCCTTCCCCTTCATGTTCTAGGATTGTTTTATTTCTAGGAGTAAACTCCTAGAAATAAAAGTGCTGGCTCAGAGAGCTTGGATATTTATATAGCTCTTGAGATACACTGCCAAATCATAATACATTTCAACTGGGTTGTACCAATCGACAATGCCACAGGCAATAGGGGACCCATTTCTTTACATCCTTACCATCACTGGCTGTTAGTCTGAATTTTGTTTCTTGCCAGTTTTAAAAGCAAACAAAACAAAACAAATTAACAAAACAAAATGGTAAATGGTAATTTCTATGACGATGGCCTGATAGTTACAGAGATGCTGTCTTCCTGCCTGCCATGATCTGGCAAACCAGGAGGCTATAGGCGTCTTTGTGCACCTGTTTTTGTAACTTCCCCTACTGCAAATCCATTTTCTCAAGGAAACCTTCCTGGAGTAACTCCTACCTAACTTTGATTCACTGCTTTTGATTTTTTAGCTTCCATAATTTCAGTCTCGAGTAAACCATTTACCCTTGTTAACCTGTTGCTTCAAACGTCTGCTTTTCAGGAGGGATCACACGGTGGCTAAGCACCTGCATCCAAAGTATCAAATCCCAGTTTTGACACTTTCTGTGACCCAGCTGTGTGGCCTTAGGCAAGGTACTCTCTGTGCCTCATTTTTCTCATGGAGAAAAAAGGGATAATTATATCTATATATGTGGCTATTGTAAGGATTAAGTAAAACAACAACAGCAACAAACAAACAAAAAAACCAGTGCCTGGCTTGGAGTAAGTGCTACACAGACGTTAACCATTATTTAAATTATTATGACATTTTTTCATAAATTAGCTCAAGTTATAAATTTTATGGAAAATTCCTCAATGGGATATTTTCTCAATTCTGATGCTTCTAAAATATCTGAAATATGGGACCAATGCTTTTCCTGCATTTTTTTTTTTAAACTTCTATTTTAGGTTCAAGGGTACGTGGCAGGTTTGTTATGTGGGTGAACGTGTGTCACAGGGGTTTGTTGTACAGATATTTTGTCACCCAGGTATTAAGCCCAGCACCCAATAGTTATCTTTTCTGCCCCCTCCCTCCTCCCACCCTCCACTCCCAAATAGACCCCAGTATTGGTTGTTCCCTTCTTTGTGTTCATAAGTTCTCATCATTTAGCTCCCACTTATAAGTGAGAACATGTACTGCAAACATTTATTAAGAAGCATAATGAATAGAAATGCTCCAAATGAAAGATGTTAAGGGTCACAATGATTCTCCCATTCCTCCATCCCCGCCGACTCTGTGATGGCCTGTAGTGCTCCCGTTGTGCTGCAGGTGTGGAAGCCACACATTGGTGAGGTTTCTGGGTGTACTTGGCTCAGTCCTGCCACCCTGCCCCTCCTGCCTCATTCCATGGCCAGAGGAAGTCCAAGTTTCTCTCTGAGCTCCTGCTTATTTCTGGAAGATGTTTCCACGGTCTTCTGTGTCTGCCTCCAGTCTCTGACTCCACATTGGCTGGATTGGTTTTTGCACTACATCAACCTGGCCTGAATCACAGACACACACAAGCACATACACAAAGACACGGAGACACACATAGACATAGGCACACACACAGAGACACACAGACACTGGAACTCATGGACACACATGAACACAGACACACAGACACAGAGACACAGACGCAGGAACACACGGACACACATGAACACAGCCACACAGACACAGGAACACACGGACACACACAGACACACATGAAGACAGACACACAGGCACATTAAGACAGACACACAGATGCAGAGACACACAGACACAGGAACACAAACACAGAAACACACAGACACACATTAAGACAGACACACAGACACAGGAACATATGGACGCACAGGGACACACACACAGATACACATTAAAACAGACATGTAGACTCAGAGACACACAGACACACATTAAGACAGACACACAGACACAGAGACACACAGACACATATTAAGACAGACACACAGACACAGAGACACACAGACACAAACACATATTAAGACAGACACACAGACACAGAGACACACAGACACAGGAACACAAACACAGAAACACACAGACGCACATTAAGACAAACACACAGACACAGGCACACACAGACACACACACACACAGACCCACATGCACAGACACACACTAAGACAGACACACAGACACAGACATCACTCATACCAAGCGTTTGGGTTGAATGGGCTTCCCGAACATTTGTGAACAGAGGAATTACATCGCAGAGTGCAGCCTTCTCCTTCCTTTCTCCCTGCCCCTCCTCCCTTTCAGTCTCTCCACATCCTTTCCTCTGCCTTCTCTCTATTCTTCTCCCTTTGGAATAAAACAGTTTCTCCTTGTTTATGCATAGTAGGTTACTAGTGTTTTCAATCTGAGAGTGTCTTTCCGGGATTTCCCCGTGCCTCGAGCCGTTATTAACAGATTTATTTCAAATGCACACAGACTGTCCCAGGAGCAGTCCTGCTGGATAATTCCTCCCCACCCTGTTCTGCCTGTCTGCCCTTGCCTGTCCCAGGCACACTGTCAGCTCCTCCCCACTTGCATCTTACTCTAGGGCGTCTCGTACAGAAGATTCCACGCAGTGGTGTTCAGCCACCGTTTCCTAACTGTTGCTTCTGGAAGGACCCCTTCTACACCATCCAAACAGGCTTGCCCCACTGGGAACCCCTCTTTTGGAGAAGCGATCCCACATTCTCTCCTAACGATGCATTCTACTGTGTTAAAAGAGAAACTCTGGCACATTAAAATTTTAGAGAGTTTATTTATGGAGACAGTGATTCATCAGTCAGGTAGCTCACACTGGAAGTGGGTCGGGGCTTTACCTAAGCAGCACGAGGGAGAGGCTTTTATAGGTCGAACATGGAGGCAGAGCAGAGAAAGTATTTGCTGGGTTAGAGTTTGAGCGATTGCCTCATTTGGATTATTCCAGTGGGAAGTTCAAGATAATATAGCCAGTGCCCACTCAGCCAACTGGGATTGGCTGAGCTTGTTTCATTTTCTTTAAAATTCCGAGTTAGGTTTCTGCTTGATGATGTGGGAACCCAGGGCATTAGAGCCACCTCTGTTGAGTGGCTTCCCGTTTAGTTATTTTAACAGATATAACCGCCTAATGCTGAAGAATGAGATCTTAGCCAGGAAATCAATAAAAATGCCAATTTTCAGACACAAAAACTTTTTACAACAGAATCAGAGTCCCTCATTTTCGGGGTGGGAGGTGCACCCGGAGGAAGGAAGTGCAGGCAGAAATCAACGTGCGGAGAGTGATAAAACGTTGGGGTTGGTCTTATCCCAGCATGCATGCCAGTTACTAGGCTCTGAGGCATAACGTCTGCTTTTAGTTTTAACCCAACAGGAAGAAGGACTTAAAAAGGTTATGGGCTCAGTATTCTATACTGACTCGATGATTATATTAATGGTGTAGAAGTAAATGGCTGGATGGGCCAGAAAAAGAAATGAAAAAAGAGAGACAACCAGAAAGTGGTAACTGACCTTAGAGAGCCGGCCTGTGGTTGGCAGTCAGGGGCGGGTACTCAGCCCAGCTTGATGGCGTTACTTGTTTAACTCCTATGCGTGCCCCATCAGCAGACTTGCTCATAGATGTATTCAGTGGCCTGGAGGGAGAGCTTAGGGCAGTCAGACTCTTAGTTGGTGCCCATGCTGTGAGCTCTAGGTTTTACCAGCCCTGCCCTTGGCTGCCTCACAAACTCGGAGTGAAACCTTTGCAAGGAGAAGGAGTTGAAGCATTCGGCTGAGAACCCACGATCTGCAGGGCTGGGGTAACACAGGCCATATTCTAATTTAGACTGAATCATAGACAATTGTTCTAATGAATCGTAAATTAGAGTGAGTAATTGTGCTTGAAGTTGTCAACACGCTCACTCCCTAATCCCAAAGGAAGACAGTGTTATTTTCCCCAAAGAGCAAAGAAAGGCAAAATTGACATTTTGACCCAGAGCCTGCTGGGTTAGTTCTGAAGCTTGCCTGTCTGACCTCTGCTGTGTTAGTTCTGAAGCTTCCCTGTCTGACCTCCGCTGTGTTAGTTCTGAAGCTTCCCTGTCTGACCTCAGGTGGAAGATCATTTTCAAAGGCTGCAGAGCTGGGAGTGGCAAGATGAGTCCAGGAGGCTCACAGTGTGGTCATGTCCTTGACAGTTTTGGAAAGAGAGCCTATGCCTTTAGCAGATTCTCAAATGGGTGCCTGGCCCTCCCAAAAGCTTAAGAACCACTGTTTTGGCTGGGCCCAGTGGCTCACGCCTGTAATCCCAGCACTGTGGGAGGCCAAGGCGGGTGGATCACGAGGCCAGGAGATCGAGACCATCCTGGTCAACATGGTGAAACCCTGTCTCTACTAAAAAATACAAAAAAATTAGCTGGGCGTGATGGTGCAGGCCTGTAGTCCCAGCTACTCGGGAGGCTGAGGCAGGAGAATGTTTTGAACCCAGGAGGCGGAGGTTGCAGTGAGCTGAGATCGTGCCACTGCACTCCAGCCTGGTGACAGAGCGAGACTCTGTCTCAAAAACAAAACAAAAAGAAAAACAAACAAACACTGTTTTTAGGGTTTAAAAAAGAATAGCCAAGCTGTCTTAGACCTAGCGCTCGGGAAATGATGAGTCCGTTGTCCGCTTTCCAGGGACTGCTTTCTCCCGGCGGATTGTCCAGTCGCATCTGTATTTCCCTTCTGTTGTCTCCTCATATCCTCAGTCCTTTGGCTGAAGAAAGAGATGGAGACACTCTATGACTCATCTTTATCCCTAGATGAAAAGTTTATTGGAGGAGGTGATGGAAACTGTTTTTGAATTTTTTTTTTTGATTATGCTCTTTGAGAAATTGAAGACTCCTCTAGTCCTAAATCAGTTTAAATAGTTACATTAAACTACACATTGAAAACTCTGACACAAAGGGGGGTTCAAATTCTCTATATCCTATTTTTACTTTTCAGGTTTCCAACATCAAAACTCCCAAGCAAATGGATGAATTCATTGAGATCCAAAGTTCAACAGGAACCTGGTACCAGCGCTGGCTGGTCCGATTTAAGACCATTTTCAAGCAGGTGTGTTTGGAACTCACTTTGGATGAGAATGTGGCTCTGTGGGGGTCTCTAACCTCAGTGGATGAAAAATGTGGCTCCTGAACATCCCCACCAACCTGGGCCAGCGGATGGAGAGGAAGCAACCCTGGAGGGGGGCGTGTGGGCTCCAGCCCACGTCTGCCTCTAGCTTGTTGTGTGCCCTGGAGCTGAAAACTCTCTAAATCTTAGTTTCTTTTCTTTGTTCTTCCTTCCCAAGGTGGGGATTTTGATTGGAGGTAAAATGTCTAGTCTGAATAAACATTATTCTCTCTAGCAAATTTTAAAATAATCCATGGGGAGGAAGAAGTGAGTAAAATAAATGACCCCTTGAGGCTTCTTCTTGATTTCCAAGAAATATTTTTCTCAATGGGCAAGGCCATTTCTCTGGAGCACTGGCTCATCCAGGTAGGGAGCCAGTCAGCTATTGAGCACTGAGGCAGCCGGCCAGCCAGAGTCTGTTGAGACTGGATGGTCTTCGCGGTGTATTGTCAATAAATGTTTGCGATATCCCCCTTGCACACAGGCAGGGCATAGAACTCAGTAGTCAAGGTTACTCAGTGCCTTGAAGTCCTAACTCAGTGTGCTTTCAGTGACATTCATGGAATATTGTGCTTCCGGGGAAAATCCTGTTGGACTATTAGGGTATGAGGCCAGCCAGTAAGAAGAGAAGAGGCTTTCCTTGTTATTTGGACAGCTTTGCTGCCTCTAGGAGATAGTGGGGTACCCATTCTCTCCATGGGTTCCTAGGCAACTTATTAGAAAATCTGAGTAATGAGCTCTTTGTGGGAGAAACAAAGTCACACATTGCTTTCTTTAACAATCCTTCTCTGGTATGGGTTGTAGGTCTGGGATAATGCCCTGTACTGTGTGATGGGGCCCTACAGAATGAATACACTGATTCTGGCTGTGGTTTGGTTTGCCATGGCATTAAGGTAAGTTCTGTCTTACTTAAATTTCATAATTCCCTGTGCCTCAGTTGCCTCCTTTACACATTGAGGATTACAGTGAGTTCTGACTTAGAATTTGTATCAGGTAGGATGCTTTGGTTGCAAGTAACAGAGAACCAATGCTAGTGGCTTCTACAAAGAAGAAACTTTTGTTTGTTTTTTTTTGTTTTTCTGAGACAGAGTCTCGCTCTGTGCCCAGGCTGGAGTGCAGTGGCATGATCTTGGCTCACAGCAGCCTCTGCCTCCTGGGTTCAAGCTATTCTCCTGCCTCAGCCTCCCCAGTTGCCGGGACTACAGGTGTATGCCACCACACCTGGATAATTTTTGTATTTTTAATGGAGATGGGGTTTTGTCATGTTGGCCAGGATGGTCTAGAACTCCTGACTTCATGTAATCTGCCTTCCTCGGCTTCCCAAAGTGCTGGGATTAGAGGCGTGAGCCATCACATCCAGCCAGTGGGGACGTCTTTAGTGTTTCCCTATTCACTAAGATTCTGGCTGAAACATGTATATTTTATGTGTTAAGGAGGTGTCCCTCAACCCCTAATCTACTGGTGTTTGTATCAGGAAAAAATTTCTCTTAAATCAATGCCTTTTCAGCATTTATGGAGGTGGTCATATTTTTCCCCTTGTATTTATTAATATGAGGATTTATATTGTCAGATTTTCTAATAATGATCCAAATTAATGTATTTTCAATGAGTTTGATGTACATCAAGTCAAGAATGTAGACCCTGATCATGAAAGAATTAATCCTGTTGTTGTTCCAACCTTCTGCCTTCTCCACTCCAGTTACTATGGACTGACAGTTTGGTTTCCTGATATGATACGCTATTTTCAAGATGAAGAATACAAGTCTAAAATGAAGGTATTTTTTGGTGAGCATGTGTATGGCGCCACAATCAACTTCACGATGGAAAATCAGATCCACCAACATGGGAAACTAGTGAATGATAAGTAAGTGAGTGAGCACGGGCTTCCCTCACATCAGGGTGACCGTCGTGGGGACTGTTCTCGGGAGGGAGCCGGAGGGAAGATAAGAATCAAATATGGCCAGGAATGAGCGCCAATGCTGGTGTCATCATCACAACTTGTCATGGCTGCCAGAGACTCCATATCTCCCCTAGTGGCTGTGTCTGTATTGTGCTGGCTCCCGACACCCTAATCTCCTGGCGAGAGCTATTTCATGCAAGGATGGAGACGTTTGACTGAGGACGGTCAGTTGGGCCATTTTTCCAAGTGATGTCCCATTAAGAGTGGCTGTCCAGATAAAGGGCCTAGGGCTCTTACTGCTAAGATTCCTGAACTAGTCCAAAGCCTGGGTGTTGAGCTTTTACTTTGACCCTAGAAGCTTTTCCATGCCAGGACTAATAAAGCCCTGTTGTTATTCTTTCACCTAATATTACTTTGGAGGGTTGGTCAGTATGGTCCACAGTCAGCTAGGAGTGTTTTTGAGAGGAAAAAAAATCAGTGGAGGATTAGAAAAGTCCTGTTCACATCTTTGTGGGGCTGCTTCCTCAATCTATTTTACTCCTCCTTCTGGTCCTGGGACAAATGAGATGGGCCATCCCCCCTGCTGTGCTTTAGGAAAATGAGATGGGCCATCCACCCTGCTGTGCTTTAAGAATGCCTCTTTGAAACTGTCCCCTGAAACCCTCAAGATGGATCAGGGCAGGACCTTAGTCACGCTTACCCAAGGCCACATTATTCACTAAACTGAGCATTTACCCCTCTGCTGTGTCCCTTCTTGAACTGTACTTAGCAAGCTCATCAGGTTGTGAATGGTAAGTAAATGGGTGGCCATGGGCTATACAGCGGCACCTGAAATACCATGGCCCAGATAGTTCAATGTCAGGCACATTAACTGCCCCAGATTTACCACTTCAATACAAAATTAACACCACAAATTCTCACCTCCGGTGAATGTTCTATCTCCCCCGTCTGCACCCACATTTGCATCTGGTGTCTCAGTAAAGTCCCTATGTGTAGTGACTCCTGGCCACTTTAGGAAAGGAATGGCTGGGTGAAGCCCAGGAAGGATTCCTCTTTCAGTTTATTCTATATTCTTACAGGCTAGACTTTAGCAAAGCCTCCCTGTTATTTAAGGTGAGAAAGTGTGCAATAAAAAGGAGAATATTATTTCTACCAATATCAGACCTTTGAGAAGGAAGGTTTAGGACCAAGTATCATTGACATGGGTTCAGATTTTCAGAATTTTTAAAATGCTGAAGCCCAGTCGCAGACATCTCCATACTCATATACCCATGCATCCATACCTCCCCTGCAGACAATTCAGAGTCATTATCCTCTGCCCAGAGTGACCACCCCAGGGATGGTGGCTCCAATGCTCGTGGTGGTGGAAGGCAGTTCCCCCAAGATGTTTCATTGTCTGAACTCTTTACTATGTCAGGAGGTCTTGTGTTGACGTTGCCAAGGAAGAAAGGTCACCCTTGCTTTATTAGGATACTTTGGAAATATTGAAAACTAAGGGACATTATGACTAGATGTCACCTATGGGGTGACACTGTTCCCTGCAGAGATGAATTCCCTAAAGGAGACCTTATTTCTGAAGTTCCCAGTGTTTAGTGATACATTATTTTGATACAAGTAACACTAACAGTAGCAGTGACAATGATAATAATGCCAGTGATAGTCACGATAGCAGCCAACGTTAATGAGCATTGTTGTGTGCCAGGTGCTACCTTAAGTGCCTTATGTAGATTATCTCACAACTCCAGGGAACAAGAAATATGCTTGCTCTTTTGCAAATGGGGAAACAGAAGCTTAGGGAGGTTAAGTATCTTGCTCAAGATCACACAGCTAATATACATAGAAATATCTATCTCCCAACCCATGCATTTGGACTCCACATCTTGTACTCTTGACAACTACAAATATTTTCTCACTGGGAAAGTCTTCATTCCTACAGAGGCGCTGTTTTACATGATACTTTCTGCATTAAAGTCAATACAACACAGAGTCCTTGTGATTTGTAACAAGCAGGTTTTGCAGTTCTGACACTTAGCTAGGCAGAAAGTGGAGACTTTTGATCCACTCTGTCATTTTAACTTTGCCCAGCTTCTCCAGACTTTCAGCAAACTGCTGGGTGGGAGTGAGGAGGAAATGGGGGCTGAAGAAAGCAGTGTTGAATCCTGTGGATGATGGGCGGACGGTGAATCCTGTGGATGATGGGCGGACGGTGAGTCCTGTGGATGATGGGCGGATGGTGAGTCCTGTGGATGATGGGTGGATGGTGAGTCCTGTGGACGATGTTGTGGATGGTGAATCCTGTGGATGATGGGTAATGATTCTTGTGGATTCAGGACCCCCTGAGGGACATTATGGATGACTAGATGCCGCCCTCCCCCGCCAACGGGGTGACACCATTCCCTGCAGAGATGAATGCTTTTAAGGAGACCTCATTTCTGAAGCTCCCAATGTTTAGCAGACACATCATTGTGATATGAATAATAATATTGATAGGAGTGACAATGAAAATGATAATGGTAACTATAGCAGCCAAGGTCTGGGAATGTATAGGTGTGCCAAGGATTATCTGGGAGTGGATTGTCTTCACACATTTTCTACCATGTTTCTATGCTTCAAATGTACATAGATGCTTTTGTATGATTGTGAAAACAGAAATTTCTTCAAAAGCTGTAATGAGTTAGTTCATTGTAACTTTCGTCACATGGTATATGTTTTTTAACCAACAGACACTAAACCGATACCCACTATTATTTGAAGCCCATAATTTCCCCACTCCCTCTCCAGCAACTTGTTTGAATAAAAAGGGTATTTTTCTCCTTGACTGATTAGGAACCTTTGAAAGTGATCTAAGGAATGAAAGGAGCCTGGCTTCTTTTCTTGAGTTATGCTGCCATCTGCTGGTCGTAAGCTGGAAAACACCTCATCTTTGAAAACCCCAACCCTCTTCTGAGCGCCTCCATGGATACGCGCGTGTTCTTTAGCTTCCGTGGGGGCATTTCTCCTATCCTTACCAGTATTCCTCCTTTGACTTTATTCATGCTTGGCTGATTTAAGGTTTCGATGGAAATTATTTTATTGAGTATCACACATGGTGGAAAATTATTTTGTGTAAACAGGGCTTTAGACTTCACCCATGGACGTTGTTGACAAAGGCAATTCTATTGAAACCTCAGTTTTATCCTGCAGTAAAACCAATCCCTTTGCCCCCAAGAAGAAACAAAAGTGCCAAGGTTAGTTTTGGTCTGCTCCCAAAGCATCATCTGCAGCCTTCTAGTGCCTTTTTGGGGATCTGGGGGCTCTGAGTACCCATGAAGCTTTTGCTTCAAAACCTGTGAGTTTTTGGAAAGTGCAAGAAAGGCAAAAGAATAAGTTCATGTTTTAAACCCTGAGCCAAAATGTCAGGCCAGGCTTCCTTTATTGTTAGCTAAAAACAGGACGGAATTTCTACCCAGAATATGTATTAACTAACTAATTAATTAACTAACTTACCTTCTCTTCCTGGGAAGACATTTCTGCTTGGTAGGGCTTTCTTCCGTGAGGGTTAGGAGCTGGAGGGCATTATCTTATTTAAACCTTTCTTCACATTAGGGAGAGGTGCCTGATTTCTGTCTGTGATAGGTCGTGACCCAGGAAGTAATGTCTTACTCCTGGCGCTTCCTCAAAGCTGATGCTGTGTTCTTACTCAGGTAGGAACGTGCAACCGCTCACTCAGATGATTTGCCAATGAAGGATGGGAGAAAAGCTCTCTTGAGTTCTTAGTAAAGGTCAGAGGTGAATAGCTCAGAATGAACATGAAGTTCACAAGATTTAGCTCTAAAATGAGGCCAGTAGGATAGCAGGGGGCAGGAAGAGCAGAGAGAGGAAGAAAGCACACACACACAATAGAACAGAGGTTGCTGTCACGCATCACACTGAAATGTTACACGCCAAGGCTCCTTTGGGGAGGGGGAATAAATGAGCATATTCGTCTTTTTTTTTTTTTTTTTATGGAGTCTCACTCTGTCTCCCAGTCTGAAGTGCATTGGCATGATCTCGGCTCACTACAATCTCCGCCTCCCAGGTTCAAGTGATTCTCCTGTGTCAGCCTCCTGAGTAGCTGGGATTACAGGCGCATGCCACCATGCCCAGCTAATATTTGTACTTTTAGTAGAGATGGGGTTTTGCCATGTTTGCCAGGCTGGTCTCGAACTCCTGACCTCAAGTGATCTGCTCCCCTTGGCCTCCCAAAGTGTTGGGATTACAGTCATGAGCCACCACGCCTGGGTCTAAATAAGAATATTCTTCAACCGCAGTGGGACTAAATTTCAGTAGAGTAAAGCTCCTCGAAGATGCCAGTGGTGGGCCAGGTCAATGCAGCTTCTGGTTTCTTGAATCCCAGAAAGTTGCCAAGGCTGGGTTCTAGCTTTGATTGTTTAATAACAAGCTGAGCCATCCTAGGCAAATCTGTGACCTGTCTAAGCCTAGGATTCCACATCAGAATGTGATAATATGGATGTAGAATGTATATATCATGTTTCAGAGTTAATAAAATTTCTCAGCCAAGTTTTGTAGCTTACTCCAGGCCCTGCATAGTTCTTGTGGAGCATCTTCTTGGATAGTTTGTACTTTGATCGCTGAAAATTGGATTCCTTTTCCCCGGTCAAACGTGCACGTGTTGTAGCAAATAAATAAGACTCCTATTGAGTTTTGGATGTTTACTTTGTCTCTGAGCTCTCTGATAGTTCTGTTTTTCTCTTGTTATATAATCCTATCATCTGCAAATAACTAGTTCTTTGACTCCTTTCTTCTCTTTTTTCCATTATAAAACATTTCAAATATGCAGAGAATAGAGAATAATATAAGCAGCCCTATTCAGAGCACCTAGCTTTATAAAATCATAAACTATGTTTACTTCAGATGTCAAAATTGATTAAGCATTACTCAGTGTATTACTCTTTTTGATGATATTCTTCTCCCTCCCCGGAGGTCATGATCACCATTGTCATAAGTTTGGTGCTTTACATTCATGCATGTTTTTACACTTTTTGCATATACATGTGTATCATAAACATTGTCCAGCAGTCTTTTGAATGTTTCAAAATTTAGATAAAACCATACTATATTACATGTGTAGATATATAATTATTATAAATTATGCAACTTCTTTTTTTGTAGAATTATGATTTTGAGAATACTCTGTGTTGGGGGAGATAGCTACATAACTCAATTTCATTTAATTCAAATTTTTATATGCATATTTCATAACGTATTCATCTATTCTCCTTTTGAAGGACATTTAAGCAGTTAATAAACTTTTCTTGCTATTACAAATAAAGCTGCAAAAAGTGTTGTCAGGAAAGAATTTTTCTAGGCTATGTACCCGGAAGAGGAATTGCTGGGTGAAAGGCTAGAAACATTGCACTCCAAAGGGATTGCATTAATTCGCACTCTCACCAGTAGTATATGGTGTATATTTAGCTTATACTGTTCTTGTTCAGCTTTGGTATCATTGTTATGTCCTCTCTTTCTTTTCCTGAAAGGAAATTATATAAGACAGGGATTGTTAATTTTTTGAAGGTTTGGTAAAACCAGCCTCTATAACCAAGTGAGCCCGCCCTCTATGGAGACAATACATTTAGATGACCAATTCATTTTGTAGTGGTATTTGTATATACAGGTGTGGTAGTTCTTCTTTTGAAAAATTATATTTTAAAAGTTTTACAATTTATCGGCATAAAAGTATTCATCGTATTTTCTTAGGATATTTAAAATCTGTTGGATCTGTAAGTCCTCCTTTTTTGTACTAATACAATTTCCATTAATATTCAGTCTTCATCTCACCAGCTATTTAGAAGTGCATTTTAAGTGTCAAAATACCTTTAAATATTGATCACTTATATATACTTGTGCTATGACCAGATGATGCAGTCCGTATGATATTTATCCTTAGAAATCAAAATGTGTTAGGACTTTGTTTTTGTTGTTGTTAGGTGTATAAATATTTATAAGCATTATTATATGTTACTGGTGAATTGAAACCTTTGTCATTATGTAATGTACCCTTAATCCCTGATAGTAGTCTTTGTTCTAAGTTTACTATCTGATATTATCTAAATCTCCAGCATCTTTCTGATCAGTGTTTGTATAACTTTTTCCATTTTTTTTGCTTTCAATCTATGTATATTTTTATAAATAAGTGAATTTCTTGTAATTAATATATAGTTAGGTCTTCCTTTCTCCACCTAAACTGACTCTCTTTATTTTTAAATCCGTATGTATAGAACATTTATACTTATTGTAATTATTTATATGGTTGAATTACAGCCTATCATCTTGCTGGCTATTTTCTATTTGTTTTGCATGTTTTTTGTTTTTTCTTTTCTCCCACCCTCTTTTAGATTATTTTCATAATGCCATTTTACCTTCACTGTTGGTTTATTACTTATTCCTCTTTGTAAAAAATTTAGCGGTGCCTTAGAGCTTACAATGTACATCTTTAATTAATTATAATGTGCCTTCAAGTATTATTCTATTACTTCACTTTTAGTGTAAGAGCCTTACAACAGAACACTCATTTCTTCTCTCCTGTTTTATGATTGTTGTCATACATACTTCTTTTACATATGCTATAAATACATGATATATTGCTACTATTTTTGCTTTACTCAGTGAACTATCTTTTAGAATGATTAAAAATAAGAGAAAAATAGGCTGGACACAGTGGCTCACACCTGTAATCCTAGCACTTTGGGAGGCCAAGGTGGGCAGAATGCCTGAGCTCAGGAGTTCGAGACCAGCCTGGGCAACATGGTAAAACCTTGTCTCTACTAAAAATAAAAAAAAATTAGTCAGGTGTGGTGTTGCACGCCTGTGGTCCCAGCTACTTGGGAGGCTGAGGCACGAGAATTACTTGAACCTGGAAGGTGAAGGTTGCAGTGAGCTGAGATACCACCACTGCACTCCAGCCTGGGTGACAGAGTGAGACTCTGTCTCCAAAAAAAAAGAGGAGAATGTATTTAACCATTTCTAGAGATCTTCATTTCTTTGTGAACATCCAAGTTTCAAATGTAGATAGGTATTATATTTCTTATGCCTGAGGAACTTCCCTTTATTATTTCTGGTAGTGAAATTATGATGGCAATACATTTTCTCAGTATTTGTTTGTCTGAAAGATCTGTTTCTTCTTCAATTTTGAAAATATTTTTGCTGGGTATAAAATCTGGGTCGACAGTTTTTTTTTTCCAGTTAGAAGTTTAAAGCTTTCACCCTATTGTCTTTTGGCCTGCATACTTTCTGATGAGGAGTCTGCTGTATTCTTATCTTTATTTATTAATTTTTTTGTATGTAACATGATTTTTTTTTCTTTTGCTCCCTTCAAGATTTTCCCTTTATATTTGATGTTCAGCTATTTGAATATCCTGTGTTTAGGTGTACCACCACCTCCTCATCTTCCTTCTCCTCCTTCTTCTTGGGATTTACTCTGTTGAGGTTCTGTAAGTTTTATGAACTTATGGTTTGATTGGTTTCATTACTTTAGGAAAATCCTTTGCCTTTGTCTTTCCAAATACTTCTTCTTTCTTTTATCTTTCTTGAATTCTAATTGCACCTATGTTAGATTGTTTGATATTTTCCCATAGCTGTTAGATGTTTTTCTCTGTTTCTTCTCTTATTTTTCTCTTTATGTTTCAATTTTGGTAATATTTTTTGAGTTATCTATGATTCCAGTAATCCTTTTTTTTTGCCATGATGAGCCTAATAATGAGTCCATCAAAGACATTCTTAATATCTGTTATATTACTTAAAACAATTCTAGCATTTCTGTCTGAATCTTATAGCTTGCATCTTTTTGCTGGAATTTCTCAACTGCTCATGCATGTTAATCCATTTTTTCCTTTAAGGCTTTAATATGTTAATAACAATTATATTAAATTCCCTGCCTGATAGTTCCAGTATTTATATTATATCTTCTTCTTATTATTATTATTATTTGAGACAGAGTTTTGCTCTCGTTGCCCAGGCTGGAGCGCAATGGCATGATCTTGGCTCACCGCAACCTCTGCCTCCTAGGTTCAAGTGATTCTTCTGCCTCAGCCTCCTGAATAAGTGGGATTACAGGCATGCACCACCACGCCTGGCTAATTTTTTGTATTTTTAGTAGAGACAGGGTTTCTCCATGTTGGTCAAGCTAGTCTCAAACTCCCAACCTCAGGTGATCTGCCTGCCTTGGCCTCCCAACTGAGTATTATTTTTTAAGTGATTATGTCTTGATATGATGTTGTTTTACTCTTGCTTCTTTGTATGTCTTGTAATGTTGGGTTGCAAGTCAGATGTTTTGTATGACAGTAGGGACTAAAAAATGTGTACACCTCTTTTGCTAGGCTTTAACAATATGTGGGGAGGTTAAGAAAATCTAGGCAGTAGCTGAGCTTGGTTTGGATTTTGTTTTAGCTATGGTTACCTTAGAAACTTTTTGAAACTTCTTTTTTTATTGAGGAATAATTTATGCACAGTAAATTTACCCCTTTTAGTGTACGGCCCTGTGAGTTTTGACAAATGCGTGCAGTCATGTAACCACCACCACAAGCAAGATACAGGACAATTCCATTACCTCCTGGATTTCCCCATGCCATTTTGTGGTCAGCCCTTTCTCCATCCCCAGTCCTTGGCAGCTAATGATCTTCTTTATGTTACTTACATGGAATTATACAATAGGAAGCCTTTTGAATTTTTTTCTTTTACTTAGCATAATGCATTTGGGATTTATCCATGTTATTGCATTTTTAGTAGTTTATTTTTATTGTGGAGTAGTATTCCATGATTTGAATGTATTACTGTATTTTGTTTATCCATTTACCTGTTGAAGGGATCTTTGAATTGTTTCCAGATTTTGGCATGGCTAAATTAGTGTTTGACTTAGGATGTTTCTAACTATATTTATATATGAATTTGTTCTACTATTTTTCTCTTGCTAATTTAATGTTTTTATCTTTATTATTTCCCTTTTTGTTCTATGTTCTATGCTTCAGTTATTGTTCCTAAAGGCAGTAAATGCGCCAGGATCTTTGTAAAGGAGACAGAATGAGGTATCGTGATTTCACCACTCAGGTATCTTTGAGTGTAAGAAAAGAAAGAGAGGGGAAGTTGGATTTTACTTCCAGACTCGCTGAGGCACAAGAATGTATGTCCTTACACTATTTGATTGACTTTGGCACCAGGATTTCCCATCATGAACATTTTCTGATTCTTCACGCAATAATATTTCAATATTTGAGGAAGTAAGATGGCCACCTCCTAAGTCCACTCTTTTATTTCTTTCTTGGGGGCTACACACAGTAAAAGTACTCCTTGTTTATGGAACCATGCTAGAGCTGCAAAAAGAGCCATCTTCTCAACACCCCTATTTTATAGATTTTTTAAAATGCAGACTTCGAGAGGAGAAGAAAATTGTTTGAGGGCTCCTGGTGGTTAAGTTCTGAATGTTAGACTCTTCATTTTTTGGAGGGTGGCATCACAGTTTGGGTGAAGGCCTGACCCCTACACCTGGAGAATGTAAGAAGTTACACAGAGTATTCAGGCAAGAATTTGTTTCCTCTTTTCTTTAAGCAAATCAGGCCCAAGTACATATTTTCTAAAGTGATCCTCTTATTTGTCTTTTGATTTACCTCAGATTAGGACCTGATCTCAGATAATATGTGAGAGGCTGGGGTTCCTGTTCTTAAGAACTCTATTTCATTTCATGGTGGCTAGAGAGCTTATTAAAATATTTATGTGTAGGAACTTTGGGAAGCCATAGCCTTTATTTATTTTCTCCTTAAATGACGATGTAATTTATATGAAAGAGAATTCTCTGCTTTCAAAAAAGGTAATTGAAGAGTATATATGACATGTATCTGTGTCTGAACATGCTTTTCCCTCTGTCTGGAATACATGTCCTTATCTTTGCTTAGAGAGCTTTCACTGTTCCTTCAGGGTAAGTCACCTCATACTTTACCCAACTGGATCACAAGTGTCCCCTCAGAAGTGGTTTTATAGCATACCGCTATCTTGATAATCATCACACTAAATTTTAATGGCTGGTTTTCTTGTTTATCTCTTTAATTAGACTGAATTTCTTTAGGGTGATGCCCTCAAGCCTAACACATGTTGAATGTGACTTTGGTGTAGCTTAATCACTTGCTGGACTAACCATTGGGCCTGAAGGCAACTGAAACAAAGTGTATGTAATGACAATTTTGTCATGGACCTTGGATTGCCAATGGCTTCTGTTGCCTTAAAGGAAGAGCTTACAAAGTACTGTTGCTAACATTTCTTTCATCTTTTGAATTCTCCTGAATCAAGAATCTTGGGTAGGCCAGTTCGGTATATAGGCTGGAGATCGGAGGAGATGATTTATGTAAAGAGTCATAAAATATGTGTTGGCCCTTTCTCCTTTTATCTCTTCCCTTATAACTCTGGCTTTTTGTAACTCACTTGGAGAGACATTTTAAGGGCTGCCTGCGTCAGACCCATTTATGATTTATGGCTCTGCCTTCTCAGCCACCCTGGGAAGAATATTAAAATATCACCCAAGGCTACATCAGCAGCCTATTACTATATTAAAGAGAAGGATATATTAAGAAATGCAAAGGCCTGCAACAGTCTCCAGGAATAGCTCTCATAAGTAAACATGTCTAGTTTATATATTTTGACATCAGAGGCATCTTCTTGTAACAAAAGACTCACCAATTAGTTTTCCCATGGAAACCTGAAGAATTTAGTGATAGCTTTTGGAGGCCCCTGTAAGTCTGTAGCAAATTTGACCCTGAGAAAAATTTCTCAAAATAGTTTGGTTTTCTAGACCAATGATTCTCAAATTTCTTTAAGTATAATGATCTGGTCTCTGCCATTGGCGATTCTGGTTCAAGAGGTGTAGGCTGGAATTTAGGAAATGACATCTTTAATAATAACCTCAAGTTTATTCTGATGCAGTTGGCCTGGGGTCCTGCTTTTGGTGAACACTTGCCCAGGACTTCTTGTGTGGGGTCTTTTAGCAGAAGCTAATGATTGGCAGCTCTAGGTTAGGGTTCTGAGCAGGACACGATAGAGCATGAAGGATAAGGGTCACTGGTCATTGTAGGTGGTCATGGAGTGAATTATTTGGTGGCCCTTTTGAAAAGGAACAATGGCCATCAGCACCCTGTGCTATCTCTGTCATGGCGATTTCCACTGTATTGTAGTTGCCTATTTGCTTGCACTTTTTTCCAGTTAGACTGGAGAGCAGGGACCATGTCTTTCCTCTCTATACTCATAGCACCTAGTACCATGCTCAGTGTTTGCAGAAGGCTAAATATGTAAGTGAATGAATAGATGAATGAAAGAATGCATTGTAATTATTTGCAAATGAAGACATTTAAAGGCTTCCAGCCTAAAAGTTTGACCAAGCTTTTTTTTTTTTTTTTTTTGAGATGGAGTCTTGCTCTGTCGCCCAGGCTGGAGTGCAGTGGCGCAGTCTCGGCTCACTGCAAGCTCCGCCTCCCGGGTTCATGCCATTCTCCTGCCTCAGCTTCTCCGAGTAGCTGGGACTACAGGTGCCCGCCACCACTCCCGGCTAATTTTTTTGTATTTTTAGTAGAGACGGGGTTTCACCGTGGTCTCAATCTCCTGACCTCGTGATCCGCCCGCCTCGGCCTCTCAAAGTGCTGGGATTACAAGTGTTGAGCCACCGTGCTCGGCCCCAAGCTTGTTAAATATAGCCAACAGAGGAAGATGGTAATGTATGTGAGATATATTTTTAAATGTTGCATTGTTCTTTCCTATTAAATATGCAGGAGTTGGAGAGGTGCAGTGACTCCCACATGTGGCTGCACCTCATAATCGTCTAGGTGCCTTACTCTCTTTTTAACTGAGTTAAAAAAAAAGTGAACAAATAATACCTACCCTTGACATAAAGTGAAAATTAAGTGTATTATTCCTCACTTCCATTGTACCTCCCTGGAAACAACCATTTCTATCAGTTTCTTGTGTAGCTTTCCAGATATATTTGGAAGCATATGTATCCATACCCTTTCTTACCTGAATGAGCCTGTGTTATAAAATCTATGTTGCATCTTGATTTTTTCACTTAACAATATATCTAAAAGATTATTCCATTTTAACACATATAGATCTACCTCATTTACTATGATGGCTACATGGTATTCCATTATATGGCATCTGTTACATATGCATGTATGTAGTAATCCGTTGTTGTTATGAGCAGTGTTGCAATGAAGATCAGTGAATGTATCTCTTTGCATACGTGGGCAAGTATGGGTAGGATAAATTCCTAGAGGTGGTATTCCTAGGTCAAAGAGAACGTGCATTTCAAATTTTGCAAAATTGCTCCCCAAAGAGGCTGCATGGATTATATTCTACCAATAGTATGAATGAAAGGCCTATTTCCCCACATCTTTGTTGGGACAATTTTTTAAAAAATGAAGATTCTCGGATCTTCACAATTCTATGGCTTCCAAAACTTCTAGGATCAGTCCAGGGACCTGCATGTTTTAAAAATGTCTCAGAAAGCGAGATGTGATTAATATTTAAATTTCACACTATTTCACATTTTTGTGATTCTGACTCAGAAGGTCTGTGGGGCTGCCTTTAAAAACCAACAGGTTGGTGCATAGCACTCCGTATGCACCTCTGCTAGACACTGGCTTCCAGGTCCTGAAGCCCTTCCCTACTAATAAACAAACAGCTGAGACGTGGGGAAGTAGTCTGGGTTGAAAATAATGCTCTGGCACCTTTTGCTTGCAGATCTCCTTTTTCTGCCTTGCTGTGTTTTTCATTTTGGTCTTAAGTCTCTTTTTTTCTCAGATGAATCACTCAAGGGTCAACCTCTTCCCATAGGTTCACAAGAATGTACTTTAAACATGTACTCTTTGAGGACACATTCTTTGACGAGTGCTATTTTGAAGATGTAACATCAACAGATACCTACTTCAAAAATTGTACCATTGAATCAACCATCTTTTACAACACAGGTAGGTAAGAACATTGACAGACTGAATAGACTGTAACAAGGGACAACTAGTATTGTCCAAGAATAAAAATGGTCAGGCATAAACTTCGGGAGTAGGAAAGTATTCACAGATACAAATGCGAAGCCTTGGTGGGGAAATGGATTTTAGCCCCAGGCATGGCACAAATTAGGTGCACAGCCTTTGCTAAGGCATTTAATGTATCTGTATCTCAGTTTTATCACAAATGAAATGGAAACAAAAGTTCTAGCCAAATGTCCTCATCTCAGTGAGACTGATGCTATACACGAAGGATCTTTGGTATGAACAAAGGATGACACGAATAACAACTAGCATTCCAGGAGGGCTGCATTTTATGCACGGAATGCATTCTTGAAGACCTTGCACAATTTGAAACTTGCAAAATGCAAGACTCATGTTCTCACAATAATAAATGGAAAGGGAAAATTACATCTGTTCACATTTTTTGCATAAAGTGAAATACAAAGACTATTTTAAAATCATACTATTTCAGATTTCTGTGATTTAAAAAGTCCCAAAATTCTACCACTTCACCACTTCTTGTTACTTTTACTACCCTCATCATAAATTAATAACATACCAAGTAAAGTTGGGGTATAAGGAAACCAACTGAGCTTCTTTAGGGGGCTATACCTAAATTGTCTCAATGGAGAAATGTACTATTTTTTTTTTTTGATCCGTCTCTTATAGCTAACGAAACTGAGTTAAGGAAATCAAGACTGAAGCAACTTGCTCAAGGCCATGGTTAGCAAGTGGAGGGAGTTTGGATTCATTCCTCAATTTTTGGCTCTGAAGCCTGCAAACTTTCCACGGAACTACTTGCATTATGTCCAGATCTATGCTTTATTCTTGGCATCAGCAGCAAGGGATAGTTTATATAAGAACATCTTTTTCCTCTGTGATGTCAGCCTCAAGAGCTTCAATATCTGGTCTCTATATAATCTGGAGTCTCTTAATAATTCATTCTGGCACTAACCTTCCTGAATTTCCTTTTAGACTGATCTTGAAACAATAATGAGTTCCAGAAATTTAATAAGTGTCATTAAAAACTGGCATATCGTTTTATGATTTCAAGTTTGAATGATGCCTCCTCATTTGAATACTCTTACCACGGAGATTCTTGCAAACACGTGTAGTCAGGAAATGTCAGAGCTGGGAGAAGCAGTGGAGATGATCAGGTGTACTCTTCCAATTTTGTAGATTTGGTAGGTAGAGCCTCAGGGAGGTTAAAGAGGGTCAACAGCAGGGCCAGCTCCCCAAACGCAGGTTTCTCGGGAGCCTGTTTGGTACTTTTTCTGTCAGAACAGCTGATCTTAGAAGGTGTCAGAAGACTTGCAAACTGGTTCCAATGCAAATGGCTTTTATTTTGTAAGAATGTTTGGGTTTTGGCACAGACTACAGCATGGGCTCTGGAGTGATCGGCTCCATCTGGAACCAACTCTCTTGTGTTCTGCTCCCCTATGCCAGGTGGCCTCCAAGGAGAGGCCTAGCTGCCGTGGCCCTCGGTGTCTCAGTGTCGCCTGATGGGTACGAACAGGACAGTTATCCCGCTGGAGAGATGATTTTTTTGTTTTTTAAAGACAAGATCTCCTTCTTTTGCCCAGGCTGGAGTGCATGCAGTGGTGTGACCATGGCTCAGTGTAGTCTTGACCTCCTGGGCTCAAGTGATCCCTCCTGCCTCAGGTGCCAGAGTAGCTGGGACTACAGTCACACATCACTCCACCTAGCTAATTTAAAAAAAAAAATTATTATTTTTTTTTGGTAGAGATAAGGTCTCACTATGTTGCCCAGGCTAGTCCTGAACTCCTCAGCTCAAGTCACCCTCCTACCTTGGCCTCCTAAAATGCTGGGATTACAGATGTGAGCCACTACACCTGGCTGAGAGGATGCATTTTTAAGTCTCTCAATGTTAGTTTAATTTCCCCTTGCTTTTAGGAACTTGAACAGATCATTACATTTTTGGAAGTTTCTCTATTCATCCATACCTTGATGACATGGCCACATATTACCTTGACTTTGAGGCTGTCTGACTGGCAAAGGCTGGCACAGCCTGCCTACAGGAGGGGGCAGACTTCATCCCTGCCTCTGCCTTTCTCTCTCCAGCTCCCTTCCACTTACATGAACCGAAGGTTTCCTTCTCTCCCCAGACCTCTACGAGCATAAGTTCATCAACTGTCGGTTTATCAACTCCACCTTCCTGGAGCAGAAGGAGGGCTGCCACATGGACTTGGAGCAAGACAATGACTTCCTGATTTACCTCGTCAGCTTCCTGGGCAGCCTGTCTGTCTTACCTGGGAACATCATTTCTGCCCTGCTCATGGATAGAATTGGAAGGCTCAAGATGATTGGTGAGTTGTCAGCAGGGTCACTCCTGGGTTCCAATGCGCTGGGGTAGTGACTTTCAAGTGTATTAAAACAGGGAAATTTTCCCTTTTGTTAAATAATTCTTGCACAATAAACCCAACAAGTAAGATTGCACCCGGGGCTATAGAGCCAAGGATGCATGCCTATAGAAAACTCCAGGGCTCCTGGGAAATAGTCAAGAATCTTTGGTCTAGGTGAGGGATTTTTGTTCATTTCCTGACAGAGAAATTCTGTGACAGTCATTTAATCTATTAGCACTTCAATAAGGGTAGTAATAATATCCACCCTGCCTCTTCATCAGATTATTGTCAGAAAAATATATAAAATGCTGCTGGGTGATGGTTTGATGTTTGAAGATAAATTGTATTACTTTTATTATTTAATAGCAATACCACTTTAGGCTTTGGAGTTGGACAGCGCCATGTTGAAATCCTATCACTGAAAGGCTGTTTGACCTTGAATGTGTTCCTTTACTTCTCTGGGTCTCAGTTTCCTTATTTATAAGAGAACAATTTCCACATCTAGCTCGTAGGGTTTTGTGAGAATTGAACATAAGGTACCTGTAACACTTGGCACATTGTAGGTTCTCAAAAATGGTAGCTATATTCATGTATGCCTTGCCTCATTCCATCGGGACTTGCAGCAATTTATTACAGAAACACATGCCATGAATGGTAAACAAGAAGCAAAATGTACACATTGAGGACCAGGGAAAATGTACATTAGAATATGAGTCAAGGCCAGGGGAGGGGAAGTGGACAATACATTATTAATAAACATGCCATTAGGGACCTGCCTTAGGGATGTCGTTGATTAGGAAAGTTAATACGAAGCTTCCTAGCAGCAACGTGCAAAAGGAAACACAATAAATCATAAAGTCATTTTGTTGGAGAAGAGAAAATTGATCAGGTCTTCATGGGAAGGAATTCTTTTCCTAGCATTTGGCTCATACTGAATATCACTATTATAAATAGTAGCATGCATATTCAGCGTGGTGAGCGTGAGAAGTGCCTGTGACTTCAGCTTTTTAATCTTGTGGTGAGGGTGGAGTCATCTCTTAGACATGGCAGACTTCATGCTCTCCTCTGTTAGAGGCAGTGCCTGGTTAGTCCTGAGGCCCTAGTGGGGAAGGGACAATGGCTTACTCGTTTCCGTAACCCCTGTGTCCAGCGCTGTGCCTGCAGTAGAGTTGACACTCAGCAATGCTGCTGAACTGACCAGAACAGATGAAGATGGTCTCTTTCCTAGGTTAGCTCCAAACACCAAGCTTTCAGCAGAAGACACTACAGGTTGGCATCTTAAAAAAACTTTGGCTAGGAGTCAGGTGGCTCCATCTCTGCCAAGATTAGCTTTATGTGTTAACCCAAGTTCCTTTACTTCTTTGAGCTTCCATTTCCATTGTTAAAATAATACCTCCGTTTGCCTCAATGAGATAAGGGGTGTGAGAGCAGACATGTGACACTTCTGCCATTTGTCACCAGCCTTATGAATCCCAGAGTTTACCAGTGGAGTCTCTGGTCTGTTCATGAAGAAGCTGAGGAAGTTCTGGAGGAGGCAGGGTTATAAGGACGGGGTGGGTGCCCATGTCGACGAGAACGGTCCACCACCTAAGGACCTGCCACATGCTGCCTCACGGAAGTGGGGGTGGGGTCGCTGGGCACAGGGGCAGGCGGGACGGTGAGACAACAGACATCCTTTCCCTCACCACTGAAGCCCTTCTTATCATCATGAATACATCCCAGATCAAAACAATTCCTATAATGCTAAATAAAGGCATGCTCTCGAATGAGAGATCTAGAACTAATATTTAATCATTCTTTATAGCCTACTCTCTTGTGAATGCCTCTGTTCTGTTTCTGAGCTAGAGGCAAGTTTGTTAAGAGCTCAGACAGGACCTTCTTTGTCTCTCTACCCTTCAGTCTTTAGTAAAAGGCCTACATGCAGTGGGTCGACTGTGACACTGGCAAGTGCATGGTAAAGACAAGGTGCTCAATTAATACCTATTTCACTAGGATACGGGATGTGGCAGAACCACTTTGAAATCGCCCTATCCCCAGCTCTCAGACCAACCCCGCTAGAAAATCTGCAAGCACATTTTTGTTCTGCTTAATCTGCTGGGCTTTTTGTAGTGTGCAAGTCGTTTCTTGTTATCAGCGGAGTGGAAGTTTTCCTGATTAGGCTGTTACACACTCATTTATTCATTCAATAACATTTATTTATGCAGTAGTTATTCTCTCAAGGCTGTGTGGGAGGCAATGGGAATGCAACAGTAATTGAGACAGACAATATCCCTGTGCTTAAGGCGCAAATGATCTATTGGGAGAGGCAGACTTCAACTAGAAATTTCATTTACCTAAGCACTATGACATGCTTATTGTTATTGAATATGATGAATATTGAACATGTGTTCAATATTAACACATTGAACCCTCACAATAACCCTATGAGGTAGGCCCTATTTTATTTTATTTTATTTTATTTCATTTTTTTAAAATTTATTAAAATTTTTTATTTTATTTTATTTTTTTATTATTATTATACTTTAAGTTTTAGGGTACATGTGCACAATGTGCAGGTTTGTTACATATGTATACATGTGCCATGTTGTTGTACTGCACCCATTAACTCGTCATTTAGCATTAGGTATATCTCCTTTTTTAAATTTAAATTTTAATTATTATTATTATACTTTAGGTTTTAGGGTACACGTGCACAATGTGCAGGTTTGTTACATACGTATCCATGTGCTATGTTGATTTCCTGCATCCATTAACTCGTCATTTAACATCAGATATATCTCCTAATGCTATCCCTCCCCCCTCCCCCCACCCCACAACAGTCCCTGGAGTGTGATGTTCCCCTTCCTGTGTCCATGTGTTCTCATTGTTCAGTTCCCACCTATGAGTGAGAACATGCAGTGTTTGTTTTTTTGTCCTTGCGATAGTTTGCTGAGAATGATGATTTCCTGTTTCATCCATGTCCCCACAAAGGACATGAACTCATCATTTTTTATGGCTGCATAGTATTCCATGGTGTATATGTGCCACATTTTCTTAATCCAGTCTATCATTGTTGGACATTTGGGTTGGTTCCAAGTCTTTGCTATTGTGAATAGGAGGTAGGCACTATTTTAATCAACATTTGAGAGATGGGGACAGTGAGACAGCTCACAGAAAGGTGAAGCAACTCACTCACGGTCACACAAGTAGTAAACAAGCTGGCATTTGCACCCAGGCCTCCCAATTACCAGAGGAATAAGAATTGTGGGAGTGGAAGTACACTGGGCCCTGGGGACTTACAGCAGGAACATCTAACAAGATGAAGGATCAGGGAAGTCCTCCCTGACTATTAGCTGATTTGTCAGATGATCATGTTTTGTGGTTATCAAGTGTTTGCCAGCATTTACTGTAAGCCAAGCCCTGTGGCTGGCCCCTCTGAGGGATGCATGCATGTAGAGGGTATTGTCCACAGAGCACTTGGGGTCCTGTAGATGCCAGTTGCCCCTGTTCTAGTTCTCTGCTAGCTTTTGGAAAAAGGTTACCAGACACCTGCTCACAGCCCTACCACTTCCCAGAGTGAGCAGAATCCAGTTGGACAGTTATCATTTCCTAGTTCATCAGCAAGGATTGGCACTAGTCTTGCAGCCCCAGGTCTGAGGGTGACACTCTGGGCCGAGGACCATCCCTGGGGAGGTGTTTCTTATTGAGGCTAGGTCAGCCTCTGGCTTCTTGACAACTGGAATACCTTCCTCCCGCAGGGTCCTGGTGCCTGGTGGGGCACACGTGCCCTTTGTCCTGGTTGGTTGGTTGAGACCTGCTTCCTTCCCACCTTTCTTCTCATCCTATTTCCAGCTCATCGCCAGTCACTTTCCTAGTCTGCAACCTGTTTTGCCATGTTCTGCATCCACCTTGGACTTGGAGCTTGCATCCCAAGGTCCTCTAGGCTGAACTTACTGGAATTGGGCAGCATTTGACAGTCTTCTTTGGATGGGATCTCCTAGCAGCTCTATAAGGGCTGTGCTGCTCATTTTCTGTTCACTCCCATCCCCACCCCAGAGATCTGAGCTGCACTTCTCCGCCCTGCTGGGAGCCCCACGAGGCTAACCTCATGGACTGCATACTTAGATGCCTGGAGGGGAAAAAGGATTCACCTCAGATAGTTCTAGTGAGGAAACTTTACTCATAGGGCTTTTAGAGGTGTGGACAGGGTTATGGAAACAAATAAGGCAGGTGAGGCACCCAGACACTAGCAAAAGTGAGAAGCAGTCACCACCTCTATGGCTGTGAGGACAAGGAGGGAAAATTGCACTCACAGAGCTCCATGGGGGCTGGAGCCATGGAGCAAGAGCTACCTGGGAGGAACTGGGGTCTTGGAGGGATGCAGCCATTGCCAGAAAAGGCCTTCTACCCCAGGGGAGGAGTTGGGGAGAGGTACTCCAGCCCCTTTCCCTTCCCAACTGATAAGTCCATGGGGTTAGCGTGTAGAGGGTATGTACAGAGCACATGTACAGAGTACAGAATATAGCGCAGGGCTGAGAAGGGCAGGTCAGATCTCTGGGGTGGGGATTTGGGTAAATGGGAAATAGCACCACCTTTCTTCAGGTTTCCCTTCAATAGCCCGTGTACAGGTGTGTTCTCACCAGGTTATAAGCTCCATGAGAATGGATTGTTTTAAAAAATTATTTTTTTATTTTTAATGGATAAACTATAATTGTGTATTTTGATGGGCTACAGTGTGATGTTTTGATGCATGTATACGATGTGGAATGATTAAGTCAAGCTAATTAGCATATCCATCACCACACATGTGTCTGTTTTGTGGTGAGAATATTTGAAATTTACTCTCTTAGCAATTTTGAAATATACAATACATTGTTAGTAACTGTAGTCACCATGCTGTGTAGTAGATCTCGAAAAGTGAGATGATGCAGATGTTTCTGTGCCTGGTTTACCCCATGGACTGTATCTAGCATCCTGCCTTCCAGGTTCATCCATGTTGTCATAGAAGGCAGAATTCCTTTCTTTTCTTTTCATTTCTTTTCTTTTCCTTCCTTCCTCTCTCTCTCTCTCTCTCTTTCTCCCTCCTTCCTGCCTGCCTGCCTTCCTTCCTTCCTTCCTTCCTTCCTTTTCTCTTTCTTCTTTTTTTGACAGTGTCTTGCTCTGTCACCCAGGCTGGAGTGCAGTGGAACCATCTCGGCTCACTGCAACCTCTGCCTCCCAGCTTCAAATAATTCTCGTGCCTCAGCCTCCCAAGTAGCTGGGATTACAGGTGTGCACCACCGAGTCTGGCTACATTTTGTATTTTTTGTAGATACAGGGTTTCACCACGTTGGTCAGGCTGGTCTTGAACTCCTGACCTCAAGTGATCCACCCACCTTGGCCTCCCGAAGTGCTGGGATTACAGGTGTGAGACACTGTGCCTGCCAGAATTCCTTTCTTTTTAATGCCTGAATAGTATCCCATTGTGTATGTAAACCACATTTTCTTTATCCACTCATCTGTTGATGGCCACTTAGGTTGACTCCACATTTTGACTATTGTGAATATTGCTACATTGAACAAGAGGCACAGATCTCTTGCACATCCTGGTTTCAAATCAAAACTGAGGTTTTTGTTTTTGTTTTTTGGCCAATACTGATGTAGCTCAAGCACCTGGAACAATGTCTGGTACATAATAGATTCTCAAGAAATGCCCCTATCTGCCCCGTCCCGTCACTCTGAGCTGGGCACCACCTTAGAGTCGTGACTTCAGAATCCTTCCTAAGTCTGGTGATCCGACCCACGCAGAGAGCTCTAATGCCATGTCTGGGGTGCCATGTGAGGGTTCCAGCTGTGCTCTCCCTGTGTGGAGGATGAACCTAGTACTTCAGGCAGCCTTGGCTTCAGGTGTACCAGTAAGGGTGGGAGATGGGGCGAGAACTGTGAGTGACAGCCATGTGCAAGACACAGGCCTCATGTTTCTTTTTGCCCTTGAACTCCCTCTGCAGGTGGCTCCATGCTAATCTCTGCAGTCTGCTGCTTCTTCCTGTTTTTTGGCAACAGCGAGTCTGCGATGATCGGCTGGCAGTGCCTGTTCTGTGGGACAAGCATTGCAGCCTGGAATGCTCTGGATGTGATCACAGTGGAGCTGTATCCCACCAACCAGAGGTCAGTTCTTCCCCGGGCTTTCCTCAGGGACTTGTTTGGGCTTCTTTGGCCAGAAGTCTACCTGCTCCCTAATTCTCATGCTGTGCATGGCCATCGTGGTCTTCCTGCTATTCCATGAAACAAACGTCTCTTATGTTGAGCTTCTCCTGCGTGGTGGATGGCATAGACCTGAAAGTTGGCAGGCTAGGGCTTGATAGGGTGGGAAGGATGGCAAGAAGCAAAGGATGGGAGCAAACTATGTCCAGGAGAAGGAAATAAGAGTGAAAAGTTGGCAAAACCATGTGTGTCGTGTAATTCACAAGAGAGAACAGACCTCCAAGGGGAGATAAGGCAAAAAAGTGAAGGGCTGGAATAGCACAGGGTGGGGGCAAGGAGAGAAATAAAGGTCGGGAGGCAGCATGAAGTCCAGGGAATCTGCAGAGAATGTGGCAGGGAGGCCCAGGGGTTACTTTTATTTTGCACAAGTCATGTATGGGAAGAGGCCTGGTTTAAAGGCATAGGGTCAAGGCCATTACTTAGTAATTGTTTTTCTTTGTGGAGGGGGAATTGTGAATTTTAAGGAGAGAAGATAAGAGGCCCTGTGGTCAAAAAGGAATGTGAAGTGGTAAGGAAGGTGGGAAAATGAAATTCTGCAAAAACCTTAATAATATTTCCAAAATTGGTGACAGAGGTATTGGGATATAGATAACTAAGGAAGAGCACACCGTGTCATATTTGGAGCCTCTTTCATTTGAATCAAAGAACTGCTAAGTTTTACACAAAATAACAGGTTGACAAATGATTATTATTTGAATATGATGTGATTTTACATCTAGGAAACCTCAGAGAATTAACTAATGAGACTACTATAGACAAAAAGACAATTCAGTCAGGTGGTCAGTAATAAAACTAAATTATGTATAGGCTTTAAAATATATCGAAAAAGTTAAAGATGCAATTGAAATCCATTTAATAACAGCAGACATCATAAAATAATTAGGGATCAACTTGACAAGTGAAACACTCAAATGAAGAAAACCATAAAGCTTTACTAAGAGATATAACAAAAGACACATAAGAGAAGATAAATATATGCCAGCTCAGTGATTTGGGAGGCCGAGGCAAAAGGATTGCTTGAAGGCAGGAGTTCAAGATCAGCCTGGGCAGTACAGGGAGACCCCATCTCTACAAAATATATTAGAAAATTAGCCAGGCATAGTGGCATGTGCCTGTAGTCCTAGCTACTCAGGAGGCTGAGGGGGAGAGCTGCTAGAGCCCTGGGGTTTCAAGGTTACAGTGAGCTAGGATCACAACACTGCACACCAACCTGGGTGACAGAGACAGACCCTGTCTCAGAAAATGTATATATTTATGGATCATATATTTATATATAATTATGATAGTACATATAATTAATAACATATAATTAGTATACATTATTATATATAAATATACATATTTAAAAGACAAGATATACCTAATTTTGGATAACAAGATTCAGTCTTGCAAAAATGTCAAATTTTATTTAGTTTTTTTCTAACATAAAAGAATTCGTTCAAAATTCAACAAGTTGTTTTTTTCCCCTCTGGGAACTTGAAAAAAGTTTATTTAAAAAAGGACATATGTTGGCCGGGCGCAGTGGCTCACGCCTGTAATCCCTCACTTTGGGAGGCTGAGGCGGGCGGATCACGAGGTCAGGAGATCGAGACCATCCTGGCTAACATGGTGAAACCCCGTCTCTACTAAAAATATGAAAAATTAGCCGGGTGTGGTGGGGGGGGCCTGTAGTCCCAGCTACTCAGGAGGCTAGGCAGGAGAATGGCGTGAACCCGGGAGGCGGAGCTTGCAGTGAGCTGAGATGGCGCCACTGCACTCCAGCCTGGGCGACAGAGCGAGACGCTGTCTCAAAAAAAAGAAAAAAAAAAAAGCACATATGTTAAAAGATCCAAGAAAGTACAAAAACAAAGATACTAAGACAAACAAAAAAGACTGGGTTGGTGAATATAAAGCTACAGTGTGGTACAGTTATAGACAAAAATGAAAGAAGAGTTTTAAGTACAAAAATATACCCACATTCTTAATAAACTTGTGGTATGAGAAAGAAACGTTTTATTTCAGTTGGGGAGAGGTAGTATTGGGAATATTGCCTCTGCATACAGATGGGGTCATGAAAGAATAAATGATTAGTAATAGTTCTCACTGGAAAGTGTGATTGAAAGATCATAACTAGGATTAGGTTTTGCTGTGGCTGACAGAAACCTCAAATAACTGTGGTTGTAAGAAGGTTAAACACTGCATTTTTCTTTCCTGAAAAAGTCTAGAGTGGGTGGTGCAGCCTCTTTCTATCTCATTGTTTTTCCTTGCATGGACTCATCATGGTCCAAAATGAAACCATCTGTGTTCCATCACGAAGCGGGATAGAAGGAAAAGAATGAAGGGAGACAGAGCAAAAGGCCCACCCGCAACGTCTCTTACGGAAGTTTCTTGGGAACTGCTGCCACTTGCACTTACATCCCATTGGCCAAAACTAAGTCACATGGTCATGCTCAGCAGTAAATCAGTCTGGGAAATGTAGTCCTACGTTTGGGGAAATGCTATTGTGGGCAACCGGCAGTCTCTGCTTCAGGAGGGTTGAAAGTGTTAAAAGGGGGAACATTTACGCTTTCTGCTTTGCATACTTCTTCATCCTTTCAAGATTTCCATAGTAAGCATGTAATACCTATAAATTTTTTTAAAATAGATATCTTTGAAAAAAAAAACAAAAAAGAAAAACACTTGAAGAAAATACTTCAAGATGTTAATAGAGGTGATTGTCTCTCGGTGAAGAGGTTAGATATCCATGCATCTTTATATTATTCTGTATTTCCAAATTTGACTACAATGAGAATGTGTTATTTTTATATTTAGGAAAAAAAATTCCCTTGCACCATCTTCCCCCTGCAATAAGGAAAAGAAAGAGCCCAGTCCTGTTCATCTAATGAGGTCGAGAATGTCAGAATTATTTCCATTCCTCTTCTTTTACAGAGCAACAGCCTTCGGCATTCTCAATGGATTATGCAAATTTGGCGCCATCCTGGGAAACACCATCTTTGCTTCTTTTGTTGGGATAACCAAAGTGGTCCCCATCCTTCTGGCTGCTGCTTCTCTGGTTGGGGGTGGCCTGATTGCCCTTCGACTGCCAGAGACTCGAGAACAGGTCCTGATGTGAACAACCTATGGGAAAAGGAAAGGTCGAGAGAATCTTGTCCAGGACACTAAAATGCATCCACACTTCCTGCCTATCACAGTCCAGAGGACACCTTGGATAACACGGGAGGAGAAGTTGACTTTGTGACCCCTAGTTTAAGACTCACTTCAGCCTGTCAATATGTTTGTAACTCAGGTGACTGATTTGGGGGTGCTCTGAGCCACCCTTAGAATCACAGAGCTGCGTGTTTAACTTCAGGTCTTCCCAGTCCAAGGCAGGGAGAGGATTCTCCAGTGAGTGCACACACTATGCGAGGAGTAAGCATTTCTCTAAGTCAAGTGCAAGGACTTACTTGCATTTCAAAAGGAATTAGAGGGTAAGAAACACCCAAGCTCCTCCAGAAAGCTCCTTGGAGCCCAGCAACTTAAGAAATCAACTTGGAAGTTAGAGTCATTATGTGAAGATTGGGCTTGAAGTACAGGATACGTATATTTTTGCATTTAAAAGTATCACTTATCATATTTTCCACTCAAAAATTGGCATAGTAGCGTTGAGGATACTCTGATCTAGAAATTCAAATATTTGAGCAACATCTATAGAGATCTACTTTTCTCCTATGTCTCCTAGGCTTTCCACGATAATTAGGTGATACATTTAAGAAGGATATTTATTTCTGTTTTGCTCTATTCAAAGAAACTGAATGGGATAGTTATTCTGTAAACTAAGTTTGTATATAACTTTATTTGGGTTTAATTTCCACAACTGGTATCTACAAATATTGTCAGCATTTTAGCCATATTTTGGGAGAACTTGGTGTTTGAGGTCCCAGGAAATGAGGTCTGATCAAATGCAATGCAAGCACAATTTCTTACAGCCATTTAACTTTCTGTTGGGGGGACACACTTAACAAACTCACATTGTGCAGTCCACTTAATCCAGGCACATTTCTCTGTGCAGGTGGGGTGAGTAGTTACTTCTCTCTCTCACACAGATGACTTGTGAAACTCAAGCTCACCATCTTCAGTGCTGGCATTTTACTTTGCCACTCACCCAAAAACAATGTGAGATGTGTTCAGTGGCCTCTGGTACTCTTTGTAGGCAAGAATCAAACAACATGGGGACTGAGGGAGGGATGGGGAAGTGTAGCCATAGTTCTTCCAAATGTAAATACTTTTTGTTTGTTCTAGTGGTAAAATGCAAATGCAATCCATATTTGTTGGGATGGTCAGGTCTCATGAGAAATCTATGCTATGTGTCCAGGGCTTTTGAAACAGAGTCCATTGGAGTGGGAGTTAGGGAGTGTAGTGGACACCAATATGTTTTTCTTCAGTGCTTAAGAGAACTGTTTACTGAAGTCCAGCTTTGAACATAAACAGGAGTGTGGGTTGGGGGAGGAGCCTAGGACAAATCTTTCTGACGAAGGTCAGCGATAGACTGAAGTCTTGACTGCATGGAAGAGGAACAACATCAGAACTGTCTGACAATGGAGGGGACAGTGAGCTATGCACAACTGCCAGCGGAGGTGAACTTGAACCTGCCGAGGCCGGGTGAACAGCAGCCGGCAAGAACTAGTTCTTTGAGTTGATTTGCAATGCTCTCAATGGGCAAGTGCCACATTTTCCCTGTCAGAGATCTCCAAAAATTTAAAACAGAATAATAATGGCTGTATCGAGTGTTTTCTCAGTTTTGGAGAAATGCTTAGGTCCTATGATAGCTTCGGGACATCTTTCTGTAATTTTCCTCAATTAACGGGTTGGTAGGGGTAAATCTTATGACACCTTTCCACCGTCGATTTGAGATCAGTTTTAATGATTAAAATGTTTACTCTCCTTCTGTCAACCCTCACCTTTTTATTTACACCCCTCCCTTTTTTTCCTGTACAGGGAGAGAAGACATATCGACTCTGACTGGACACCCTGATTCCTCCAAATATATATACCACTGTGTGTTATCTTTCTCTCAGTGTTTTACAGGAGTGCTAACATAATGCTGTGTCAATAATGAAAGGCTTGATGTAATGTAGCTGTAATTTACTTTCCATATGAATACAGTGGCTAGTTTCATAAAAGAGAATTGTGTGAGTCTGGGATTACCACATCTAAAACATTATTCTTTAATGGGATAATACAATTCATTGAGAAGCTACCACTTAAAAAATTTGCAGGACAGTTAGAGCCTGCATTTCTAGTTAAGATGGATCTCGTAAATTTAAAATTGGATTAACTTTTGAGTGCTGGGGTGGCTGCAATAATTTGGGGGCTAACTCCATTTGGTTTCCAAGCTCTCACTTCTGCATTATCTTTACGGCTCTTTAAACCAGCCACCTAGCCAATCAAGGGCAATTCCCATCTCATCCATCACTCAGGCCTTGTAAAGGGTGCAGCCAAGCTCTGCAGGCTTTTCTCATGAAGGATTGTCTAGCCTGAGTACCTGGCTACTTCTTAAATGCTGTCACTCCTGCTGAGATAAATGCGTCTTTAAAAATAGTCTCTGTGGCAGGTCACTGGGGGACAATATATAGCATTCTGGCCATCCACTTCTTTTTCATTTCATGGTCTACCCCAAGAGACTCCCAATGTCAGCTGTGGAGGGTTAAAGGGATGAGGCTCTCCTTTGTTGAGCAAATCTGTTCACAGTTCCTGATGATGTATTTTATGATGCCCAGCTTGGAAATAGTTGCTTTCCATAGTCTCAACTGTATTGTGTCATCTCCTGATGCTGATTTTTGATCTTTTGTTTTATTAAAAATAATTAGTGAAAGAGGTGTGCCTATCTGTGAAGTTTGTAGTACATTATCCTGAGGTCATGTAACAAATGACCCCCAACCCAGCGTTCCCTGCTACCTTGTGTTAGTTCATTAAAACTAAATAATAAAAATAACTGTAAGAAAACCTTAAGAACTGGGGTTAGAGATTATTTTCAGGCACTAAGGTCTCTTCTGTATTCCTAAATTGATTGAATCAGCTGGGGAAAACATCGAGAATCGCTTCCTTCAACTTTTATTTTGCAACATGGGGACCTTGAGAGGTTAAACGATGTGGCCCAGGTTACATGTAATGTGAGGAGTGGGCGACAAGGCCTAAGGTGATGCTCTCATGACAGTTCTGGGGGAGCCTGCAGCTTGGGGAATGGGACAATGTGACAAATACTCTCCATTCCCTGAGACCATTCATTGACTATTCCCTTGGTGGCTTTACTAGAATGAGAGGAAGCATCAGTTTAAAAATAAAAAGATTAGTATTTATCCATCCATTCATTCATTCAGCAAATCCTTATTGAGCCCTGACCGTGGGCCAGTCCCTGTGCTAAGCCCTGGGAACACAGTGATGAAAAAACTGGCCACAGTTTCTGCCTCCTGCGTCATTCCACTTACAGTGAGTGGACAAGATGGATATTAAATTGGCCATAAACACCGAGTACGATGACCTTACAATCCGCAAAATGCACCTTTCATTTGTAAAAGGATTGCTACTACTTTACTTGTCAGCTGTGGATTTCCAAATGTGGTGGCTCCCTCCTATTTTTTTTTTCTTTGAGGAGTGTACCAATTTTTTATCTTTATAAACCGGGTAAGGGAAATGATGCACTTGCCCATTTTCTACAGACCTAATCGATTTTTACCTAATCAGTTTTAAGAAAGTGTTACATGGAAGAAGAGATAGGGGCCAGGAATGCAAGAGGGACATTGGTGAGTGGGGTAAGAATCCTAGTAGCCCTGGGAAAGGTGTCTCCACTTCCACATCTGGCTTTTCTAGGAGGCATCTGTGCTAACTGAACTGGGATTATGTTGGATGGCATACGACTGAAAATTCAAAGAAACCAATTGATAATAAGTTTATAGTAAGTTAAAGGTTTATTTTACTCTCATATGAAGGGAATCTGGAGGAAGGAAAGCCAGGCCTGGAGTGGCTGCCTTCTGATCACTGGGAGCACACTCCTTCTGCCTTCAAACTCCTTGATCTTTAGTGCACAGTTTCCATCACTGAGGCTGCCTCATGGACTGAGATGGCTGTTGAAGCACTGATCCTCGCATCCACAATTCAGGCAGGAAGCAGAAGGAAGGGCAATGGGCAAAGGGGTGTGCCTTGCAGCTGAGCCAGCCTCCCTTTGCCGCAGAGGAGGAAGGGAAATGTGGTGTTTACTGGGAACATTGCCGCCCCTCCTCCAAATTGAGGGTCTTGGCTCGAAGGACAAAAGCCGGAAAGGATAGGTGGATCAGTGCTTCTTAAACTTTTGCGTGCATCAGAATCACCCAGGAAGATGTCAAAACTCACTGTTCAAGGCCCCATCCCCAGAGATTCGGATTCAGTAAGTCTGGGGTGGTGTCTGAAGAATCTGCATTTTTTAAACAAACTCCCAGGTGACATAGATGGCGCCAATTCTCAAGCCGTATTTTGAGTAGCACTGACACTCTTCCAATAGGTGGTACTTTGATTTGTCGGGGAAGTTCTATTGCTCTGAAAATTTAAAACCAACCCAACCAGAAGCTCACAAAAACTGGCAGCCCGTGAAAAATGATCACCATTTTCCTAGGGCTCCGAGACTACTAGTGGTAGTGCAACAGCAACCCAAAAATGTCAATGAAAATATTTCCTTCCCCAGAAACTGCTTGGTTTCACTCAGGTCCTGTCCTTATGGGCCTATGTCTGGTTCCAGGGCTTGAAGTATTTCGGAAGCTCAGCAGAGGGTGAACCCTTTCCCCTGGGGGTTGGTGATCTTTGTTTTGGCCATTTCCACCTGGTGAAGATTTTCATAGACAAATATGCTTGTGGCATCCTGTAATTCATTGTGCCTTATGATGGACTTCTGATTCTATAAGCTTCCCCCTAGCTATGGATGCATGGCGGTGACCAAGACATGACTAGATGTGAACCTGACCTGCTGACAGTCCACCTGAACTCGCCTGGAAATGTCTCTTAAAAAGGATGAAAAGTTTCCTCCTTTAGACAAGGAAGACAGAGTGGGGTAAATTTCTCTACATAGATCTCATTCGAAAACAAATTTACAGAATGCAGAATGGCTACTGTGTGTCTTGTGCTATGCTAGGTCTCTCTCTTTAAGTGGACTTTGACCCTGTCCAAAACATTGTACTTTTGCGTGTAGCTGTGTCACATTTAGGCCCAGCCCTAAGAATAGTTTGGAAATAAATCACATAGAGCCTGTGATTGTGAGGCAAAGCTTAAAGTACATTTTGTTTGATTTGCAGAGGTATGGTGAGGAATTTATATGCATGGCTGTTGTGGCAGCAGCGAGATTTCCAAAAAGATGAATGATGAAATGAAACAGACTGAAGCTATCTTACAAATGTTAAATGGAGAAATAAAAGTTGTTATAGTCATTGCTAATTACAGAATGAGCAAAAGATTTATTTAGCAGGACCATACTATGCCCCCGGAAGGTTCAGTTTATGAGCTGGAGCACAAGGATTTACTGTCATTTCACCTGAAAACACACATTTAGCTGTCCATTTACCTTTAGTCCTACAGGCTTAAAATACTTTAAAATTTCAGAGACCATTAATATGTCTTCCTTTAGAAAGCAAAGCTCTTTCAGAAGCTGTCCTCTGCCAAAGTTAATGTGGTCACCACATTTGATGATTTTGCTAGGTAGCGAGGTTTCTTTAATCACAGCCACTGTCACTCGGGAGGATGAGCCATTCAAAAACGATGGCCCTGTCCTCCTCCACTTCTTACCTACCATATATAATCTCAGTAATTCAGATTTCTCTAAATCAGCATTAGTGATCATTTCAATAGGGTATGAACAAAAGGCCTATAAAAATATCTTTCCAGCTCGCCACCAAAAATGCAAAAATGACAAGTATGTGAGGTAATGCATGTGTTAAATAGCTTGATTTAGTCACTCTAAAATGTAGGTGTGTATATATACATACATATATATATACACATTATGTTATACACCATAAATATATAGAAATTTTACTTGTCAATTAAAACTATAAATTGGTTTTCGAGAAAAATTAGATATTGGACTCTATCGCAAAGGAATTGTGTAAAAATACTTATAAACATAACTATAAGCAATTGATGAGCAAATTACAAATGACTGTTTTTTATTAAAGCATTCCTCCAAAAGAGCGGCAAAGCAAATTCCATAGACACCCAAAATACTGAAAGTGACAAAACAATACTTCTTTAAAATGTATTTTATGACATATTTATTGATATTCTAATGGTTTTAAGAAGAATAATTTTCCAAAACCTAAATGCTGCATATTTTACAGTGGAAATACCAACCTTAGCATGAGCTAAAGATTTGCAATCAGAATGCTGGTAGAGTGCATTGCTGAGTTATGACAAGTGTCTCAGGACGAGGATATTTGGTAGGTATCCTTAAATATATAGACGCTTACCAGTAGGTTTAATAGATGATTTCTGAAAGGTAGCCCAACTTTTTATTTCATTATTTTTATTTTTATTTTTATTTATTTTTATTTTTTTGAGACAGAGTCTTACTCTGTCATCTAGGCTGGAGTGCAGTGGCACGATCTTGGCTTGCCGCAACCTCCACCTCCCAGGTTCAAGCAATTCTCCCACCTCAGCCTCCCAAGTGGCTGGGATTACAGGCATGCGCCACCATGCCTGGCTAATTTTTATATTTTTAGCAGAGACGGGGTTTCGTCATGTTGGCCAGGCTCGTCTCGAACTCCTGCCCTCAAGTGATCTGCCCGCCTCAGCCTCCCAAAGTGCTGAGATTACAGATGTGAGTCACTGTGCCTGGCCCCAACTTTTTAAAATTAAATTTTGGGGAAGTTCATGGAGATATTTTTGACATATAAAAATAGAAAAAAAAAACATCCATAGTGTGTGCATATATACACACAAGTTTTGGTTTAATATACTTGCCATGCATTAGTCAGTTTTGATTCAGGTTACATAAGGGATAAAATATAAAAAGACATTTTAAAGTTTGAAATATGTGCTAAGTAGTTAGATATTTGGCAGTTTTGCCACATTTCAAATGGGCCAAACATTAAAATAACTTATCCATGAATTTCAGGTTCCAAGGAAGGAGGAATATCTAAGACTATTTTTTTTGTGTGTGAGATTTGGTCTCAGCTTTTTGGTCCGTCTGAATCCTGGAAGTCTCCAACTCTACCAGACCAAAAGGGTGTCTCTATTTTTTGTTGTTACTTCCCTGTTCTTGATGTAATGAGTTAAGTAGATGACAGAGATTAAGGTGCAGGGAAGGGCTCTTAAAAGTTTAATGGTTCAGCTTTCCGTGGTCATTCATGCTTGTGAATCTTTTTCCTCTTCTATTTCAAAGTAGCCAAAACTTGGAAAGTTCAAATTAATCTTTGGGCTCCAAAGAGCAATTCTGAAGGATTAACAGGTTTCATTCTCTCCAGTGGGAGGTGGCCTAGACAGGTGCCGGTTTTGAGGAGAGGCGAGAGTACCCAGATGTGGGTGACTATTCCTATTCTTCCCTGAAAGGCCAGTGGTCTCGAATCATTCCCACAGCAACTGCTGCAAAAGTGACTATCTTAATCCTTTGACTAGATGGGATACTTCTTCTAGCTTTTCAGAGGTGAGCCGTTGAGTAGTAATGTCTGCTACAACAATACGTTCCGGGAATGGTGGTTCCTAAGAGCAAAGTCAGTTAATACAATTTCTCCAGGTATCCAGCTATCACCAGGTGTGTGGTCCTGTGAAGCACTCTAAGAACTGTAAAAAATATTTCATAGGTACAGAAGGCGTTTGTAATACTGTTGGTTCAAATGTGCTGACATGTAGCCAGTGGAGGAAGATGTTTCTTTGGAAGCCTGCCATCTTTCTGTAACGCACCTTCAACCTGAGATGATTAAGAGTCATTACGTTTCCCAGTCCCATGTCATATTGACCAGTCCTGTGGTCCTATGGCTAAGCGGAGGACACGGCCACAAGCTGTGAGTCATGAAAAGGAGGGTGCAGGTGATAGGCAAAGGGACCCATTAGCCAGTTTACAATGGAAACTGACCAGATAGAGCCTACCATATGTCCACGTAGAGCAGCTCATATTAGTCTGTAAATAATTCTGTGCATAGTGAACGCAGCTTCTGAATTATTAAACTGATGCTATAAATGTGAACTGACAAAACCCACTTTTGGTCTCTCTTCATATTTTTCATGCTCTCATTTCTTTCTCCCTTCAGAAGTTTTTCCATCTGTCACCAGATAGTGGAATTGCTCTGATTACCGATGCCTTTTTTGTTCTTTGGTATATTGAAATAGTAGTAACAGTTGATCTTGTGATTGGTGAATACAGTTTAATCTTTAATACCTTGTGATCCAGATATTTAACAAACACACATGAAATTTACTAAATGACAATCACTGTGATAAAGACTTTTAAAGCCTACCCCCTTTAACCTTCATAATAACCTAATGAGTAGGTGTTATTTTCTTCCTTTTAAAAATCGGGAAACTGGAACACAGGGAAGTCACTTGCCAAAGACCAAATAGCTACAGACTGAGTATTCCTTATCCCAAATGCTTGGGACCAGAAGTGTTTTGGATTTCGGTTTTTAAAGATTTTGGGATATTGGCATTATACCTACCAGTTGAGCATCCCAAGTCTGAACATTTGATATCTAAAATGCTTCAATGAGCATTTCTTTGGGGTACATGTTGGTGCTCAAAAAGTTTTGAATTTGGGAGCATTTTGGATTTTTGACTTTTGGATTTGGATTTGGAATGCTCAACCTGTTTTCAGAGTCAGAGCCAAGTTCTGAATGCTCATTACCTGGCATATAGTATGGTATAATCACCCCACCAAACTTCTTCCAAAAGAAGCCAGGGTCATCTGCTGCAGATGTTTCTGGGCCACTAGGCTGATATTAACCAAATTATTATAGATACCGTCTTAATGTAGAGGATCTCACAAGACTGTGACCTAATAAAACCCTCATTTTCCCTATGCATCGTGACTAACACAGTATTTGATACATAGTAGGTCTCAATAGATGATGAATAGACAGATGAATGAGCACATGAGTTGAATGGTGAGGAGCAAGTGAAGTGTCATATTTAAAAGAGTTAATTCTCAGATTGATTCAAATGCCGACCTAACACTGCAGCTGTAACTCTGGGTCCGGGTCTTGGTGGCTCCTGCTTTGCTGAGCTTTAAAACTTTAGTAACCTGATGATGGAGAGATCTGGGGGGTGCAGAGGAGGGACCTGGTTCTGGAGTGGTGATGCTGGTTGTCAGAGGGCTGAGGGTGGTGGCCTTTTGCTAACTGGTATGGAAGCATTTCAGTATTTTAACAAGTATGGAAGTAACAATGTGAATTTGCCAAATAGAAACCTTGTAGGCCAGGTGCAGTGGTTCATACCTGTAATCCCAGCATTTTGGGAAGCCAAGGCAGGTGGAGCACTTGAGGTCAGGAGTTCGAGACCAGTCTGGTCAACATTGTGAAACCTCATCTCTTCTAAAAATACAAAAATTAGCTGGGCGTGGTGGCACATGCCTGTGATCCCAGTTACTTGGGAGGCTAAGGCAGGAGAATCTCTTGAACCTGGGAGGTGGAGGTTGCAGTGAGCTGAGATGGTATGTGAGTCTTGGTTGGACACAAGAAAATGCACTCCAGCCAGGGTGACACAGTGAGGATCCGTCTCAAAAAAAACAAAGAAAGCTTAGAAGCCACAAGAAGTCAGCTCCAATGCAATATCCTCATCTGACGATGTTTTCCAAGCTCCTACCAAGGCTGCTGAGACACATCACTGAAAAACGTTGTGGAGTTCCGTTTTGTTTCAACCAGGTATACTTTTTTGCTTTATTCCCATATCAACACTAGAGGGCAGTAGCTACCCTGAAGATGTAAACCAGGCTTCTCCAAGGTTGGTGAGCCCTCTCTTCCCCGCCTCTGCCAAGGGGAACGAACGGCTTCTGCGAAGCATGAGTATTGCCCCTCTGTTGTTTACGATGGGTCTGAATGTGAAGATGATTCCAGAAGGCATTTGCTGGAGGGCCTGGGATGTCCTTTAACCGTTGATAATATGCTCTTGTCTGAAAGATGGAAACTTTCCCATCAACTTTAGAGGAATTGCAGATTCCGCAATCATTTATTAAACATGGGGATGGGGACACCCTTCACCATCTTAGCAGACTACTGGCTTTTAACCCATGCTAATTTAATTAGGACTTAACCATTTACTGTTGCTAGTTAATTTTATATAGGCAAAAACCTCCTGGTGTCCCCTGGGAATCTGTAAGGGACAATGTGCTATGAGTGAGAGAATTCAGAAGGGAGCGTTGGTTTGTGTATTCATAAGGTGTCTACTCAAAGATTGAACTCTTCCATACGTGGGGTGAAAGTTCCTGGCATTAACTATATTAAATAGTCACTGTCCTAGCTGAGCTGAGGGGAGCAGATGTTTTCAGCACAACGGATCCATGCAAAGGCAGTAAAATATACCAGCAGAAGTTCAGTTTGGAAGCCCTGAAGTTCTTGGCTCCATCCTTAACTTCTGTGATCTAGGGAAAGGCTGTGAGAGCCTGTGCTGGTTGCTTAACCTCATTTTCCTTATCTTTAAAACAGAAGTGGCAGACACAATGGCTGTAGGGTCTCTCCAAGTTTTGATTTCTACAGTAAGAACAATATCACTTGGGAATGCATATAAAGCAAGACGCAGAAATAGAATTTCCTGTATGTGAGTCTTGGTTGGTCACAAGAAAGGGAATGCATGCCGTGTGAGCTCTGTTTTGTTTGGAGACACTTGACAGGGTGCACCGTGCTTTGATTACTCCTCACCAGTGGTTTCCACAGAGGGAGCAAGGGGCAGGTGATCTGCCAGTGTAATATGAAAGGGAATCTAGGCTCAAGGCTAGCTTAAAGGAAAAAGGAAAAGGACGTGTCCACAGGGAAAATGGAGTTAGTTTTACATTCAAATCTTACCTGAGATGCCAACAAAGTAACGACAGAAAACTGCATTTAGCTACATCACTGAAGGCTAAAAGAAGATAATCAGAGAGAGCAGGAAGCGACCTACTGCAGGAGGAGAGCGAGAGGGGGCGGGAGAGAGAGGGAGAAAGAGGGGGAGAGAGAGAGAGAGAAAGAGATGAGAGAGAGAGGGAGGTAAGGACAGAGAGAAAAAAAGAG
>NW_026652308.1:2091306-2184729 GCF_009828535.3 Hylobates moloch | reverse complement strand
AAAGAGAGAGGGAGGAGGAAGGAGGGGGGAGAGGCGGAGAGAGGAGAAAGGGCGGGGGGGGAGAGGGGGAGACGGGGAGACGGGGAGATGGGGAGAGGGAGATTGACTTGTGGTTGGAAAGTCCTGGGTTTAAATCCTGGCTCCACATGGGTAAGCATGGGCAGGTGAGGGAGCTCCCTGAGCCTCTTTTTTCTCACCTGTTGTTCATAAACGTGAGTTGCCTCTCCTCTCCTTCTTTTTCCTTGAATCTATAGTTCTAAGGGAAAAAAAGTGTTTCGTGTTTCATGCATTCAATAAAACTTTTTCCCCTGGAGCTGAATAAGTAGAAAAGGCACCAGAAAGTGTAGTGAAAGAACGAGGGTACTCTAAGTCTGGCTTGAAGATACTGCGCCAATTCCAGAATGTTCCACAGCTAAACATGAGCACACAGACAAAGGAGACCAGAAAACATAGATGGATGAGGGACTTGGAAATTATCTTCATGTGAGTCCTGGTGTGTTTCCTGAAATGGACCTTCCTGGCATTAGTTTGCATGACAGAATTCTTTTTCGCTGTAGTGGAACAGACACCAAATAGCAATGGTGATGATGTGGAAGGATTACCTTCACGTGACTTTGTGGGGGGTAGTTACAGCAATGTGGTGAATGAGGGCAGGTAGAAGAACATGGAAAAAACACTTACATGCAAACGTTTGCACTTTTTGTGAACTTTCAGAAATAACCAGGTGAAACTCCTAATGGAATTAGAAATCCTTTATTAATAGCCAGGGAAAAACACTAGGAAGCACAGGTGATTCCTGTGAGAACCAGTTTACAGGAGACCACATGCTATGTAAAGAATGAAGGAAACTGGAATTTCTTCCATGGAATAGAGATGTAGGGAGACGAGTGAAGTTTAGCAGAAATCATGCCTCTTTCAAAATTCTGTTTTTTCAGGTCTCATTGAGTCTGAGTTAATACATGAGACACCAATAGGCTGGTTTAGAATTACATGTCTTCATGATTTCATCTTTATGTATTTACTTTTTGGGGTTGCCTCATATTAAAGAACTTCATCATTTTGTTAAAGGAACTTCAGCAAGCAAAAACATAGACTATCCACTAATCTTGCATAAAAAATCAATATTGCATTTGCATCGACTTCTCAGATCTAATTTACACTGCATATAGGGTATCCCCCAGTGAAGCTTAGCCCAAAGGAAAGAAGGCAAAGAGAAGAGGAAGGGGAATGACTTAGATGAGGAGAACAGAAGAACACAGAAGGGGAGGAGGCCAGGTCACGGATCAAGGCCAGGTCAGAAGGGGACAGCTGGTGGTACACACAGAAGCAAGAGGAAGGTCATCATGAGAAATTCTAGGACTGCAGAAGGAGGGTGTGTTTAGGGATTCTGATTTCTTCAACGGGGGAAACAGAAAAAGTCCAGAATCTTAAATAATGGGCTTGGGTCAGCCTCATGCATTCCATCAGGTCAGAGGGAGACAGGGTGTGTGCCTGAGGATCTAGGCAGAGTTTCAGGTGATATAAATCAAGCCCAGTTGATAATAGTTGGAGAAGATTCTAGAGAAGGAAATAGGAAATTGCATCCCTGGGTCAGAAACGGGCAGTCAGGTCTTTACTACTATACACTCAAGAAATGACTGTGAATTCCAGGACGGCGTCTTCCTATGCTCTGCCCTACCCATTCCTTACTCTCCTGCAGGGTATTAGATATGTCCCGTGCACCACCCCACGTGCTCTTGGCTTTGCCTCTTATTTAAATGGCTGCCGCTGTGGCAGTCAATCTACGCAGGCTTTGACAAGCTTCCTGCAGTGTGGGCCTCAGGGATTTTTGTCACACAGGATGGCACGCCCAAAGACCTGCTCAATACTCACAAATGCTCAGCTGTGAAGTGGAGGGGAGCTTATATCTCTTGGGGGACCCCTGGACCAATGAGGGGCAGGAGCTGATCAACAAATGCCTTCCTTCCCTTTCTTACTCCAGAGACTTGGCTGTGACTTCTCAGGTGATTCCATGAGATGTAAGTGGCCCCAGAGTGAGGGCCCATTGGAGAATGCAAATGCATCCTGGTATTGGCTTCCTTTCCTTCCTGCTCTCTCTGTCCTCAGCCCTGCTGCCTGGAATCACCCTTTCAAAGAAACCACTCTCACATAAGCCTCTATCTCAGGCTCTACTCTGGGTAACCCAGGCTAGAAAAATAGACCAAGAGAGTGAGAAGGAGATGGGGATGTCTTCGCTGGAGGGCTTCTTGAATTCAGCAAGTCGCTGCAGGAAACAGGGGCTTCTCAGAACATATGGTAAGACTTTCCCCATCCTTTGCTTTGGAGGGTGGTGAATACCTGGGCAGGTACCTCTCTGGCTAACGATACTCCTCTTATAGGAGACATTTTTTCTGCTCTTCAGAGATCATTTCACATAAAAGTCAGACTTTGGGATTTAAAGTCCTACTCTCTTTTCTAGACCAACAACTCCCTGTTTCTCCATGGCTTCATTTTAAGACCCAGCGTGCACATTTGCCCACTGACTTGGTCTCCTGCACCTGAATGTGGATCTATTCTTTAATAGTCCCCTGAAATCAGTCTCCTGAGAGCTGGCTGCCCCAAGCCAGGTGTGGCCTGACTGATGTGAATACAGGGGAATTCTTGCCTTTTGTAGTTTGAGATACAGTTCTTGGTCAGTTAATGGGGACCCGGATTGTAGAATGCAGGTCTTTGCTTTCAGGAAATTCAATGACTGTGTTGGGAGCACTAATTACTTGCCTTAAAAACCAACATTATTAGCCAAGAATAACTATTACTACAAGGAAAAGGAAAACAATCAGGAAGGAACATATCTTTTAAGCCACTTTCAATTTCAACTCACCTTCTAGCTGAGGGGGAAAGGTGCAAATCCTTATTCTCCTGTCTATTAAAAAGAAAGTCTTCAACTGTAAGCAATCTGCCACTGAATCCCATTTATATTTTTTTACCTTTGGTGTGAATAGCGATTAGATGTAGTGACAAAAACACAACATGTGGAGGTTCATACAACTTTGGTATTTGTTATTTTAAGTTCTTTTTCGGGATATAAACGACTGGAGTTTGAGTGAAGTTATGGTTGGTGGGTGAAGCATGTGAAGTGTGTGTGTGTGTGTGTGTGTGTGTGTGGTGGGGGGTAGCATACAGAGGCTTCATGGTTACTATGGCTACACCACACAACTCCCCTGGCAACTTGAACAGGGTGTAAGGGCAACAAGCAGGGGGAGTTGGAAAAGCATACAAATGAAATCGGAGGGGTTTACAAAATCCCAACTGGAAGACTGTATTTCCTTAAATACCTCTACCATCTGGGCACATTCTCTTTTAAGATTCTGTACTCCAGATGCATTTTTGTCAAACAAAGCAGAGTTATCTTTAGTAATATAAAATTAAGGGAGCAATGGCTGAATGTAACAATTCTAAAGAAACCTTGGGATTGGCCATAGAGTGATGCCTGATTTAGCTGGCGTGGTTGGGTCTCGGTGCTATATAAATAAAATAACCCCTGTAATGGGAGCTACCTTGTTGAACTAGGATGGATGAGTGGGTCAGTGGGAAGATTCTCTTTATCATTCTCCTTTAATCTGCCTCCAATGCTGCACCTGCCACATCTCTTCTAGGTCTCCCTTGGCCCTGAAGCCCACCAGACTCTGTGGGGAGATAACAAAAGGAAGGAAGTGAGGTTGAAGGGTGACCTTGACGACTCTAATTCTTTCTGTTTTGCACTCTCCTCTCTCCTTCCACACAGGCCTAGCTCATGGGTAATCTGATGGAGGAGAGGTTGAAAGCAAGTGAAACTTCCTCCTTCCTTCAGGCCACAACAGCCAGATAATCTCTTGCTTATGTGACATACAGTTTGTGGTTAATTCTCTGCTTACCCCTCTTTATCTATTGCTCCATCCTTTTTTCAACTCAACAGAGACTTCTATGTGTCTCTCTGTTTTTAAAAACTTAATTTTAAAAAGTTTTGTGGAGGTAAAATCCACATAACATAAAATGAACCATGTGAAAGGACAGGTTGAGTATTCCCTTGTTTGAAATACTTGGGACAAGAAGTGTTTCAGATTTTGGATGTTTTTGGATTTTAGAACATTTGTATGTATACAATGAGATATCTTGGGGATGCGACCCAAGTCTAAACATGGGCTTAATTTATATTTAATATACACCCTATATGCATAGCCTAAATGTAATTTTATATAATATTTTTAACAATTTTATGCAGAAAATAAAGTTTGTGGTAAGTACTTTACATGCAGAGTTTTCCACCTCTAGTGTCAAGGTAGCACTCAAAAAGCTTCACATTTTGGAGCATTTCAGATTTTGAATTTTTGAATTAGGGATGCTCACCCTGTATAGACTTCAGTTGCGTTTAGAACATTCTCTGTGTTGCACAAAAATCATCCCTATTTCATTCCAAAACATTTTTACCACCTCGAAAGGCAACCTGGTACCCACTGAGCCATCACTCCCCACTTCCCTCCTCCTCCGCCCCTGCCAACTACTAAAACTTTTAATTGTAGTATAAAATACATGCAGAAAAATGCACAGGTCATATGTGTGCAGCTCAATGACTTTCCACAGGTGGTCACACCCGGGGTCCCCTGAGCTCAGGTCAAGATGGAATCTTAACAGCTTCTCCTGTGGCCCCTCTCACTTCTAACCCAACTACCAGAGAAGCCACTATCCTAATCATGGATTGTGTGTGTGTTTTTGAGCTTTCAACACATGGGCTCCAACCTTATGTTCTCCTTTGAATCTGCTTCATATCTTCATCAGTATGTTTGTATGGTTATGGTTTGCTTATTCTCTTCATATCTTCATCAATATGTATGTATGACTGTGTTTTGCTTATTCTCATTACTGTATTATATTTCCTTGGGCAAATTTACTCCAATTCGTTTGCTGGGTGAATATACTTCACTTTACTTATCCATTCAATTGTTTTGTGGTGCCTAGTTTCCCTCTTTAGGACTGCAGGACAAATTCCCCTGCTGTCTCAGCGGAGGAGAGCTGCTTGCCCAGGGTCACACTCCTTTGCTGGGCAGTCCACATCCAATGCTGATTGACATGTGGGGCATGAAGGCCTAGCCCCGTCACCCTAACTTGGGACAACTAGGAAGCGCTATCCCAGATTTAGAGCTCTCCTGTGGGGTCAGCTGAGGCCATGATGACCTGCCTTGCAGCCCACCCAACTTCTCTCTGCCCAATTCTACTCCCTTCCCTCCTTCCATGGGTGACAATTCTGAGAGTTCTTTAATTAATGTCCTGCACGTGAGCACTACTTTCTGGGTAGCAGTGAGGCTTTGGATCATTTGTAATTTTTTGCTTTCATGAAGTGGTGCTGCTATGAACATTCTGGTACAGGTGTTCTGGTGAAGATGTGTGTGCATTTCAGTGGAGTATGTATCTCAGAGTGGAGCTGCTAGGTTTTAGAATTAGCACTCAGTCAGCTTTAATAGATAGTGCCAAACAAAGTAAAGTGGTTGTACCAATTTACCTTCTTGTCAGGAGTTCTAGTTGTTTCACATCCTCACCGACATTTAGTTCTCTTTTATATGTTAGCTAGTATAATAGGGGTGGCATGATATTTCAATCAATGCGGTTTTTTTTTTTTTCTGAGATTGAACCTCTCTCTTGTCACCGAGGCTTGAATGCAGTGGCGCGATCATGGCTCCCTGCAACTGCCTCCTCCTAGATTTGAGTGATTCTCTTGATTCAGCCTCCCTAGTAGTTGGGATTACAGGTGCATGCCACCACGGCCACCTGATTTTTGTATTTTTAGTAGAGACAAGGTTTAGCTATGTTGGCCAGGCTGGTCTCGAACTCTTGACCTCAAGCCATCCACCCGCCTCCCAACGTATTGGGATTACAGGCTTGAGCCACTGTGCCCCGCCTTCAATGTGGTTTTAATTTGCACTTGCATTGCAGCCTGTATACTTTTTAGGCACCTCTCTTGAGCCATTGGGCAGATGCCCCTTCTTTAAAGACTATATATTTTTTAAGAGCAGCTTTGGGCCCACAGCAAAATTGAGAGGAAGTATAGAGATTTCTCATATAATCACTGCTCCTACATCTGCACAGCCTCCCCCCATTATCAACAACCCCCAACAGAGTGGCACACTGACACATCAGTATCACCCAAAGTCCACGGCTTACATCAGCGTTTTCTCTTGGTGTTGTACATCCTGTGGGTTTGGACAGATGTGTAATGACATGTATCCATTATTTTAATAGCATGCAGAGTATTTTCACTGTCCTGAAAATCCTCCTTGGTCTGCAGACACTATAATGATCACATCCCTCTTTATCCAAAACAGGCATAAATTTTCTTGTGTACCATTGGGACAAACATTTATTAATTTTTTTTTATTTAGGAAAAATATAAATATAATTTACCATAATTATTATTCTAAGTATATAGTTCCATGGTAATAAATACAGTTATATTCTTTTTTTCCCCTTCATTCCCCCAAGATATTTATTAATTTTAATACCTATCTACTGGGTACAGGTAAGACCGGTATTGTTTTATAGTGGACTGGAAATATCGTTGGCTTATTAAATTGCGGCAGCTCTCTGTAGGAAGAAGTAGCTGAAGAGGCCGGGCACGGTGGTTCACGCCTGTAATCCCAACACTTTGGGAGGCCGAGGCAGGCAGATCACGAGGTCAGGAGATCGAGACCATCCCGTCTCTACTAAAAATACAAAAAATTAGCCAGGTGTGGTGGTGGGCGCCTGTAGTCCCAGCTACTCGGGAGGCTGAGGCAGGAGAATGGCTTGAACCTGGGAGGCAGAGCTTGCAGTGAGCCGAGATCCCACCACTGCACTCCAGCCTGGGTGACAGAGTGAGACTCCATCTCAAAAAAAAAAAAAAAAAAAAAGTAGCTGAAGAGTAACAGGAACCCCTGGGGTATGCTATCCTAGAGCAAGAGAGGTATGGCTAGTACTAAGAAAGGGGCCTGGGGCCAGGGAAGAGGGTAAAGATACCAGAAGAAATTAGCTGAGGTAGAAGAAAGTTAAGGGTGATGTAAGAAAAAGAACATAAGTATACACAGAAATAGATGCAGATCTAAGCCCTGCTGCTAATCAGCTTGAACCACTGACTTTAGACCTGTTTCTACATCTATAAATTGGCAGGTTTGGTATAAAAAAATCTTCTAGATCGTTTGCTTCTCATTTTACATTTTTATTAATTACAAAAGTTATATAAAACTAGTAATTGGAGTTCCACTTCTGGCATGACAGCATAAGGAACTCCAGTGACCTGCTCACCAGTGAAGCAGATGAAAATCATTAAAAAAACAAAAAAACAAAAAAAAACAAGCAAACTAAGTCTCTATAAATGGTCCTAATGGCAAATGAAAAGAAAAATATCTTCAAGCAAGTCTATGAATATTCAGCAGGAAAGGAGAGAGTCTGTGTTATCTGCCCCAAGACCATTTCCCTCCTCTTCCTTCCCAGCTCAGTGAGGCTCTTTTCCTCATCCCTCCTGCTCAGCTGAGTGTAGAGATTCCACTCCAGATGGCTGTGGCCAAGAACGCAGGGTTCTCTCTTCCCCCAGCTCCCACTGCTTTCTTCCTGAGAGGAGCAGGATATCAGCATTTCTCATCTTGCCCTCAGCTACCTGTTGCCGAGGCTTAGTTCCAGGCCAGTGCTGGTGAGAGGTGAGGGCTCCCTTCTTCTGCTCAGCCTGTGCTATGCAACAGAGGAGGTTGAAAATACTAGGGCCCTGATCACTCTTGTCCCACCACAGCTTGTGGGGTGATGGTTTCATATCAGAAGAGGTAAGCCAAGAAGACCCCATTCTGATGTCACACCCTTGACCCCCCAACTCCACTGAGCACTCAGCTAGAGCAGAAAGAAGCTTGTCATCATCGTCACCTCCAGCTCCAGAGCTGTCGCAGAGATTTTGCCTGGGGGAGAAGCAGGCCATACAACAGGTAGCTCCTAATCTCTTCCCAAAGGAATTGACTTCATTTGCAATAGCGAGTGGAGAAGCTCAAACCTAAGGGCCCTCTCTGGTGAAAGGCAATTGATTCATGGGTCTAGGTCTTAGGACAATACTGTCTACGTGGTAGGCCAGTTCGTCTGCAGGAGAGAACTGGAGAATAAAACAGCTGGGAGAAATCCTGCTGGGGTCAGAACAAATCTCAAACATGAACCTCAGGAACTGTGTCTCCAAAGGAGTCACAATTTGATTGGATTACTTTATAAAGAAATTTATGCCCCAGGGAATTGTTGAAAACAACAGAATGATCAGCAGGCAATTAGCAGAGTTAAACAGCTAGGAGTCAACGGGGAAAGAAAGAGAACTGAGCCAATATGGTTCATCCCACTCAGGGTGACTGTGGCCATACCCAAATCTGTACCTCCCTAAGGAGCAACATCAGAGGCTTAACACTATGGAGTAGGGGTAGGCAGTAGGAGGTGGGAGAAATAGACTTCACTAAAATCTAATCACTGAAAAATAAACAAGCAAATAACAAACCCAAGTCTTAGAGGGGAATGCCAGTACCCAGCACTGCTACAATATATTATCTAAAATTTTCAGTCTCATAAAAATACTGTAAGTCATATAAAGAAACAGCATACATTGGAGCAAAGAAGGCAATAGAAACTGCTCGTGAGAATAACCAGATATCATATTCAGTAACAAAATACTTTGAGATAGCCATTATACAAGTATGTTCACAGAACTAAAGGAAACTGTGATTAAAGAAGTAAAGGAAGGTAGGATGACAATGTGGCATCAAACAGAGAAGGTTAACAAACAGAAATTACAAAACAGAACCAAATGGAAATTCTGGGGTTGAAAATTACATAGCTGAAATAAAACATCTACCAGAGTGGCTCAACAGTGGATTTGAAGTAGTAAAAAAAAAAAAAAAAAAAATTAACAAACTTGAAAATAGGTTGATAGAGGCTATGCAAGATGAAGAACAGAGGGAAAAAAGAATGAAGAAAAATGAACAGAACCTCGGAAAAAAAATGTGGGAGACCATCAAATACATCAACATAGACATAATGGGAGTATCAGAAAGAGAAGAGAGAGAGAAAGGAAGAGAATAAATATTTAGAGAAACAATGGTTGGCTGGGTGCAGTGGCTCACGCCTGTAACCCCAGCACTTTGGGAGGCCGAGGCAGGCAGATCATGAGGTCAGGAGATGAGACCATCCTGCCTAACACGGTGAAACCTCGTCTCTACTAAAAATACAAAAAATTAGCCAGGCGTGGTGGCGGGCACCTGCAGTCCCAGCTACTTGGGAGGCTGAGGCAGGAGAATGGCGTGAACCCAGGAGGTGGAGCTTGCAGTGAGCTGAGATGGCGCCACTGCACTCCAGCCTGGGCAACACAGTGAGACTCTGTCTCAAAAAAAAAAAAAAAAAAAAAAAAAGAAACAATGGTTGAAAAGTTATATAAAATTGTTGTAACGGTGAAACAATATAAAGATTTATAAAGTAAATGCTCATAAACTCTCACCCAGACCTGTGGTCCTAACCCACTTCGAGGCAACCAATGTCACAGTTGGTGTGTATTCTTTCATACTTTCCCCTATGCTCATGCAAAGCTAAGCAAATATACATATACATGTTTAGTTTTTATATATAAAATAGATAAATAATATTCTATTGTTTGGATGCATCACAATTTATTTAGCTATTTCCCTATTTTACCATTTTCCTGCCAGATTTTTAACAACTATGATTCTGTTTATCTAACAGAAGACATTATTATGTTAAATTTATTCTCAACCACATTCAGCCTGATTTTTGAAGACCACAGCAAGACTTGTATTGGAACAGGTTTAATAGACTTTACTGTCATTTGTAGGGCATGGACCAGCCTAATTTGAATATTCAGGTGTGGGAGGTTATAGTGGGAAAGCAAGAAGCATGAAAAAGACTAACTTGTTCAATATGTCATTTGGTTCAGACTGATTGCCCATAAATCAAGTGTGATTTTGAAAAAGTTTTAGACTTTGATTATATTACCCAGAAAAATAGACTGAATTTTGAGGTCTGAGTTCGACTTCTAACTTAGTCACTTTTCAGTTAACCTTGGCCAGAACCTAATGCTAGGTAGTAACCATCACAAAATTTCAGTGGCATACAACAGTAAGGACTAGTTGAGCTCCTATAAATCCTCTCTTCCCCGAGAAGACAAGCTAGCATACTGGAAAAGCAATAAAGTCCTCCATGTTATATTAATGTGACTGCTGCCCGTGGGAGGAAAAAAAAGCCACCTGCAGGTGCTGTCAGTGTCAATAACACATGACAGCAGGCTCCAACCCCATTGAGTTGATTTGGTGGTCTAAACTAGTCCTTAGTCTAAAAAAAATGTTAATAATAAGATATTCAAGTTTTATCTCTTCTTGGATAAGATGTCAGAATATTAACAGGGACTTATTGCAAAGAAAACCTGAATCTGCCTTTTCCCAGTTGAGTTTGGCTCTATAGAGGAAAGTGTCCTATGGTCACATAAGTTTGGAAAATGTCAGTGGGGCAGCCTTGGGGTTTGTTGGGTGCGGGATAGATTGATCTAGGCGTGGCTCAGTGGGGGTGGTTCTGTTTTATGTGTCTTTTTGGGACCAGAAGGCTAGACTGGTGATGGCAGAGGGGCAAGAGAGCAAGTCCAACTGCAAAAGCACATTCTAAGCCTCTGTTTGCATCCCATCTGCTAACATCCCATCAGCCAAAAGAAGACACATAGCTAAACCCATAGTCAAAGGGGCACTGCAAATTTACATGGCGGCTGGGCGCGGTGGCTCACGCTTGTAATCCCAGCACTTTGGGAGGCCGAGGCGGGCGGATCACGAGGTCAGGAGATCGAGACCACGGTGAAACCCTGTCTCTACTAAAAATATAAAAAAAAAAATCAGCCGGGCGTGGTGGCGGGCGCCTGTAGTCCCAGCTACTCAGAGAGGCTGAGGCAGGAGAATGGCGTGAACCCGGGAGGCGGAGCTTGCAGTGAGCCGAGATCGCGCCACTGCACTCCAGCCTGGGCGGCAGAGCGAGACTCCGCCTCAAAAAAAAAAAAAAAATTTACATGGCAAAGAGTATAGACAGATGATCCTATTACCGGGGAGGAAGGAAAGATTTGGAACCATATCACAGTCTACCGTAGTCAACTACTAGCAAGTTATTTTGTGTTATCTGAAAGAAGGAGATGATACTATCTAACCTTGTAATTTTGTTGTGAGGGTTAATTGCAATATTTTATGTACCTCCCTTGACATGTCATACATAATCAATGGCTATCAATTTTCTTCCTTTACAAAAGCTATAATGGATATTATAATTCTTCTATGTTTGAAATCTTATACGATGTTGGCCAAACTGATAACATTTAAAAGTGTGAAATAATTAAAAAATTCTTTTCCTAACACATGAGTAAAATAATGGATTTTTTCCTATTATGTTCCTACTAGGTTCCACTTGCAAAAATATTTTTGCATAGTTGCATCCAGAGTGTATGGCCGTTCTGAATACTGCTAGTTTAAATTTTCTTATATCAAAACATTATCTGAAGCTGCTACACTGCTTTCCCATGAATCCCTTCTTGTGGTTGTATGATAGTTTGTCATTTGTTGGACCATAATGAGGCAAACTATTTCAGGGAGAGGTCTCAAGGCCTCCGGGCTGGGCATCCGTTACCTGAGCTGGTGTCCTGTTGGTTTTAGAGCATTGGCACCTGCTGAGTGATTGTGGCAAGGATCTTAGGGTGCAGGGCTCTCGAGCTCCTATAAATCCTCTCTTGCCTGAGAAGACAAGCTAGCACACTGGAAAAGCAATGAAGTCCTCCATGTTATATTAGTGTGACTGCTGCCTGTGGGAGGAAAATCAAAGCCATCTGCAGGTGCTGTCAGTGTCAATAACACATGACAGGAGGCTCCAACTCCACTGAGTTGATTTGGTGGTCTAAAACATTTGGCCAGACATAGGACTGCATCTGTGGCTTTGTATATTGGTTGAAGGAGCTACCAAAGCTCATTTGTTAAATTTTTAAAAAGCAGGTGAAACGGACCTAGAATTGGTTTAATGAAGATGTGGCTCACAAGGGCAATGAGCAGCAGGTGGGCTCTGCTATCTGGGCAGGGTTAGTCCAGTTAAGGGAAGCTTTGTCAGCAAGCTGTTGATCTCTTTGGGGCCCAGATGGCAACCCACCGTTGCCGAGACTAGTTCCATGGCTAGACTCAAAAGGATCCATCATGTCAAACTAGGAGTTCAGTTCAGCCAGGAAAAAAATACAAAACTTCTTTTGCTTAGGATCGTCTAATAAAACATTTGCTCGTGGGTTGCCCAGGGCCCTCTGCCTGTGAGACTGGCTCACTGTGCAGTCTATTCTCTGCCACATAATAAACAACCCTCCGGAAGTGGTTATATCATGTTTTGGGTTTGCCCAGAAATGTTTTGTTCAGAAGAGTCTCGGAGAATGGCCTGAGGATTCATCACGTTTTTCATGAACCTCTTTCTATTCTCCTTTGAAATGTCTCTCTCTTCCTTCTCTGTGCCTCCCTCACTCTGCACACCCAGCAAGAGGTCCCTGCAGGGATGGATGGATGGTGCAGTAGTGAAGAGCATGGGTTCAGGAGACAGGCTGCCTGGGCTTGACACTTTAGCCACTCAGATGTTGTCACCTTGGCAAGTCACTTAACCTCTTGGTGTATTCATTTCCTCACCTTTAATATGGGGATAATACTGGCACCCACCTCATAGTATTGTTTCAATAATTAATGGATTATGTAAAGTGGTTGGAGGAGTTCCTGGCAAGTGGTGTTATATAAGATGACTACTACTATCTTGAGATCTTCATGAACACCAATTAAATGAGATGATGCATCTGACATTCTGTCATAGAGGGGACACTGAATTATAAATATCACCACCACTAATAACGGTAGTAGGCCAGGCACGGTGGCTCATGCCTGTAATCCTAGCACTCTGGGAGCCCGAGGCGCGTGGATCGCCTGAGGTCGGGAGGTTGAGATCAGCCTGACCCACATGGAGAAACCCTGTCTCTACCAAAAAAATACAAAATTAGCCAGGCGTGTTGGCGCATGCCTGTAATCCTAGCTACTCGGGAGGCTGAGACAGGAGAATCGCTTGAACCTTGGAGGCAGAGGTTGTGGTGAGCTGAGATTATGCCATTGCACTCCAGCCTGGGCAACAAGAGTGAAACTCCATCTCAAAAAAAAAAAAAAAAAGTTAATAATAAGATATTCAAGTTTTATCTCTTCTTGGATAAGATGTCTGAATGTTAACAGGGACTTATTACAAAGAAAACCTGAATCTGCCTTTTCCCCAACTGAGTTTGGCTCTACAGAGAAAAGTGTTCTATGGTCAGATAAGTTTGGAAAATGTTGCTTGGTTGTTTGCATATGAGCGTGTGTGTGTGTGTGTGTGCGTGTATGTATGTGCATGTGTGTGTTTCTAATACATATTCAGATCTTTGAAATATTTTCCCTCAAAACCCAATTTGGGAAAGTTTTTCCATGACCTGTTGAATGGGAGTGGGAATTTCAGATGAGGAGAATCGTTGGAGGAAGTGGAGTTCTGAACCCTTCTCAAATAATGCTAATCAAGAAACTGCCCTTCTCACCTCCAAGGGAAGTAATGGGAATTTATTAATAGCTCCCCTGTGCCAGACATTGATCTTGGTGCTTCAAATGCATTATCTCTAATAAAAATATGCTAATAGCTACCATTTTTTGACCACCTGGAATGTGCCAGGCATTTTATATAATTTATCTCTAACATCCATAACATTTTAGCAGAGTAGGTATTATTATTCCTATCTTCAAGGTGAGGAATTGAGGTTCTGTAATATGTCACATGGCAAGTATTTGGAGCCCAGGTTCAAGCTCAGGTCTGGAGGCGTCAAAGCATCTCTTTATGAAACCATGATAGGGGAATTTGGCATTCTCAGCAGCACTTAAGAAGATTAGGGAATGAAGGGGAAAAGCAGTGATAAGAATAGCAGACGTTCACATTCACGTCGCAATTTAGAAAGTGCTTCCCAATGCAGTTTCTCATTTGATTCCAAGAGTGTGCACTCTGGCCCCACCTCCCTCCAGTCTCTGCTTCCGCAGTTCCCTTAGTGGGAGGCTTTTTCCAAGGAGCCTGGTCTGCTCCTCTGAACTCACTTGGCTCTTATGATTTCTTGCCTTTTCTCACATTCACCCCTTCTCATAGTTAACTTGATGAGTCTTCCAAGTTCCAGTTGGCCTTCCCTGAGCAGCTCATCCTAGCTCCCCTAGACAGAATTGATTGTTCCTTCTTTACACTGCAGAATTTTATTCAAACTCATTTGTTGCACATTGAGTTACAATCACACGTTGGAAGATTGAATGGGTGAGCACAAAGTAGCATCTTTCAGCTAGGTCAGGTAGGCATTAGTTCTCTCTTGTTTTGGTTTTTAAATGAGAATAGTAAAGCTTAGATTCGGTGACCTGTCCAAGGCCATACAAGTGGTCAGTGGTAGAGCTGAGCCTTCAGACTTGATTTTAGGAAACAGGGACCCAAGGATGCCAACCCGGGATAATAGTCATAAAACTTAAATGCTCATAAACTCATTTCCCAGTCTCTTCCCTGAAGGAACACACTTTTTAAGCCGGGATTGATTAGCTTAACAAGAAAACTCTTATAGAATGAATGCAAAAAAGCATCTATAACCTCCTATTTATATGTGTCTTAGTTTTCAAACCACCCCCTATTCTACCCACTTCCCTAGTTATGTCAAGAAGGTCAGATGGTGATAAGACTTTTTTCTAACTTACTGAGATAAGCAAGTGTGTTTTCTGGGGGATCTTTAAATGAAAGGAATGTTCGCACTACAAACATCTCACCCTCTCCCGCTCCCTCTCCCCATCTCCATGTGGATACTTTCTTTGGACAGTCTCACTCCCTCTAATGACTCTGTGGGAAATTTTGCACTTTCACACCCAAGAGGCCAATTAAAATAAATCAATTAAAGTCAGACTGGTGAAGGCAGTGATCCAACAAAGGGGAATAAATGAGCAAAGGATGTTTATCATAATGGAAACTGGAAGGCGAATATTGCCTAAACACTCATTTACAGGCCGGTAGACTGACAGCCAGCTCCTGATTTAGGAGGCCTTGATGAGGCTACAGCTTCGGCGCTCCCGCATTCTCTCAAGAGTTTCCTTCTGCAGGCTGGCTTCAGGTTCAGGTCTTCAATCAGTCAGGGCAGAGAGATAGCACATATCAGCCAGAGCAGATGGCCTGCCCTGTTTTCCCTTTGAAAGTTGGAATCTGAAGCTATATTAATGCCAGGCTTGATATTAATTATAACCATGACCTGCCTGGCTAGACTTCCTGATTATTTTTGGTAAATTTTCCTTGGAGATAAGGAGGAAACCATTAAACTCAGATTATGGTTTGCCAGTTCTAGGAAGCACCTATTAGGACGTCTAACACTGCTCTAGACAAGAGGAAAATAGCCCAACCTTGGGCATGTAAATGAATGACACACTGCCATTCCTGAGAGCAGCTCCAAGATCAGCCCCATGGATCTTCCTCATCTATCACTGTCTAACCCTGGAGGCTTGCCTTCTGATTGCTTTATCAAGATAGTGGAAATGTGGGTTAAGAATTAAGAAGATCTAAAAAGAAGCTTTGTCTTTTTTATTCATCTTTTTTCTTCCGTGTCTTAGGCCCCCTGCCCCCACTCTCTCTTAGATCAAGGTTGTTTACTACAGTCTGCAGGCCCTCCAGTGATAGGGCAGGATTTGAATTTGAAGAACTCATTGAAAACTGAGATTTTTATTTTTTATTTTTAACTCCTGAAGCCAGAATCTCAGCGCTGAACTGGGGAACGATCCCTGTTATATACCTGGGCTAAACCTTTTTCATTAATTTCTCTTCCTACTACTATGAATCTTATGTAAGATTCAGACTTTGATCTCCTGCAGTTTCACAAAACTTTGTTTTTTTTTTTTTTTTGAGAACTTAACACTCTCGGTTATTATATCTCAGATGAATACTTTTATGTCTGTACTTTTTACTTGTTATTTTAAACCTAAGTCCATTAGAGAGTTGTGAGTGTAGCCTCAATTATACCTTAATGATTGATGACCTTTGGAGTAATTGCCTTGGGTAGACATACTATTATTTAGAATCATTTAGGTTCAAGTGGAAGAAAATAACACTAGTTAAGCATAAGGGAGATTTATTTTACAGATACTAGCGTATCTCACAGAACCCAAGAACACAAATATTATCAGTTCTCAGGACTCTTGGGAACAGGAACTCAGAAGTTCTCAGAATTGACTATTTCTTTTATCTCTGATTCTGTCTGCATAGCAACATCTTTCTTCCCCTTCTCTGAGTGTAAAGGTTTCCTCCCTCTCTCTAGTCGACATCACAGAAGACAAAAATACAGTCTGAGTTTTCCATCCTACAGTAAACTACTCAGGAGTGACTGTTTTTCTTGGTTCTAATTCCAAGATTACTCTGCCAGCACTCTGGTCAGCCTACCTTGGGACAGGTGCCTGACTCATAAGGCTCACATGTCGTCAATACAGATGGAGGTGGGTCTCAGATAGGGGTGTTCAGAACATGAAAATTAGGCAAGGAAAGAAGAAAGTTGTCCCTGTATTTATCAACCATTCACTAAGCAAATTCATTAGTTTTGCTAATTAAGTCAATTCATTTTCCCAGGAAGTGATTAGTTGTAGATTTTTAGTCTATGAGTTATTAGCCTCTATTATTAATTGGATTTAGTTACTTAAAGAAATCAATTCCTGTATTGATCAAGTATTGATTTAGAAACATCTACTTACATTGTTCTTTCCCTTAAGCAAGTTATAATAATAGCGAACATGTAAAGGGCTTACTGTGTGTAGTAGGCACTGTTCTGTGTTATGTATATATGTGTGTATATGTGTGTATGTATGTGTGTTTATACTCATTTTGGTCCTCAAAACAGAAAAATGAGGCATAGGGAATTTGAAAATTTTCCCATGGACAAGAGGTAATTAGTGGTGGAACTTAGATTTGGATCTATATAATGAAACTGGGGATTGGAGGTGTATTCAAATTAACAGCTAATAGAATAATGGAGTGCAGAATGTGGAATAATGACTGTATTTTAATCTGTCCTAGAATTTGGAGATATTTAGGAGCTACATGAACTAGTCTCATTACTTCATGGTTACTTTATTTTTTTAACAAAATTAGTATTCTTAACAGAGTTGATCACTACTGTGCTACAATCCCAAAGAAAATAGTTCATATTTTACCAGATAACTTTTTATGGTACCTGCTTGGAAGTGACTGTAAGGGGATGAATATTTTGTGTTCATTTGATAGATGGAAAAAGTAAAGACAAAGGCTTGAGAACCAGAATGCTCACGAGCCAGAATGCTGCAGCTACATAATGCCAGGCCCTGTGTTTTCAGAATATATTAAAATTTTGCATTTGGTATTGCTTCATGTCAATATCCAAGTCATCTCAGTTTTCTCATTTCCATGATAGGTATAAATATATTTCTATCTCTACTGAAAATAGAAGCTGTTGAGGATAAAACGTATATAAATTAAAAAGCATTTTTATAGATTAAAAATGCTACAGAATGTTCAGTGCTATTATCTTCACCACTGATTTTATCATAAGATCTACCCTCCCATATGTTGGAATAGTCTTCTGACATAGGATTTTATTGCTAGGAGGGTCCTTAGAGGTCATTTATTCCAAAGGCTCATTTTACAGATGAACACACTGAGACCCAGGGAGGCCTATGTGACTTACAAAAAGTCACACACGATCAAAAAAAGAAAAAAGTTCTCCAATATTAGACTTCTCTAAGGGTAAACATCTCATGGAGTGGCTCCTTTGAAATGTGTGCACAAAATCAGGCTGAGGCTTTTGTCTATTTCACATATAATGTCTCCTCTGGTATTTGACATCACAAATGAAAGCACAAGGCCAGATGCTTAATTGCTTCCAAATGAGGCTATTAAATGATAAGCAAGTTTTTGCCATCTTTTCTGTGGCTCATTGTGTCTTCTCCAAAGTCATTGTATTTTTGTTGTTTGTTAGCTTATTTCCAAACTGGGAATTATGGAAATAATTTTTAAAGCATTAGGATGACTTATGGAAAACTATAATATAGCATTTCTAGATTTTTCAGGGATTATGCTCTACCTTACATTTCCATTTGGTATGCAATTAAATGTCCATAACTAGAATATTTCTAGTCAGCTTTTAGCACAATATAAAGCTGTAAATGCAAAGAACAAGGTTATTCCTGGGCAAATAGTCTTTGAGAGTCTGCTTCTCTTTCCTTCTTTAATAAGCAGAACTTATTCTTATCAGATTATAAATAAAATTTATATTTATTGTAGAAAAATTTTAAAAATGTTTTAAAGGTAGGAAAAAGAATAAAAATACATAATCTCACCTCAGAGACAGTCTCCTTTATTATTTCAGTGTATTTCATTCTGCTCTTTTTATTTTTTACATTTTTATGGTGATAAAAGTATATAAAACAGATATCTAGGCCTAACATATAGTAATAATGCTTAATGAATATTACTAAACCAAACGCCTGTGTTAACACCAATTTCTTACTCATTCAGGTCAGGAAATACAACATAGGCACCCGAGAAAACACCTAAGTGGTCACAACCTCCTCCCTTCCCCTTAAGTAATCTTTTTTTTTTTTTTTTTTTAGTTTTAGTTTTTTTAGTTTCTTTGTATAGTGTTACTATTGTTATATGTATCTTTAAACCACACACACACACACACACACACACACACACACACACACACACGAGTTTCTCCTATTATTAACATCTCATATTTGTATGGTACATTTGTTACAATTAATAAACTAATATTGGTACACTATTATTAACAAAAATCTACAGTTTATTCAAATTTATTGCAATTTTTACCTAAAGTCCTTTTTTCTCCACCAGGATCCCATTCAGGATTCCACACTGCATTTAGCCATTACTTTCTTTCTAGACTCCTCTTGGCTATGATGGTTTTTCAGACTCTGTTTTTGGTGGCCTTGACAGTTTTGAGGAGTACTGCTCAGATGATTTGTCGGATGCCTTTTTATTGAAATCTATTTGATGGTTTCCCTCAGGATTAAACTGGCTTTCCAGGTTTTTTGGAGGAATATCATAGAGACAAAGTGCCATTTTCACCTGATCATCTAAAGGGTATGTACCATCAGCATGATTTATGATGTCGATGCTGACCTTGATCACTAGGCTGAGGTAGTGTCTGCCAGGTTTTTCTGCTGTAAAGTTTCTGTTTTCCTCCTCTCCATGCTGTACTCTTTGGAAGAAAGGCACTATAAACAGACCACACTTAAAATGTGAGGAGTTATGTTCCCCTCCTTGAGGAAAGATTGTCTACATAAATTACTTAGAATCCTTCTGCATGGAAGATTTGCCTTTTCTTTCCCATTTAATTAATTTATTCAATTATGTATTTATAGATACATCAATTATGTATTTATGGACTCATGAATATTATGTGTGTTTATTTTGGGTTTTAATATAATACTACTTAATTTTGTTGCTCAAATTTTTCCATTTGGCCACTGGGAGCTCTTTCAGTTACTACCTGTGCCCCTTTGATATACTCATTTCAATGTATATGTGGGATTTAAAAAATTTATTTGTGTTTTCACTTTTTTTTGCGGGTACGTAGTAGGCATATATATTTACAAGGTGCATGAGATATTTTAATAAGGCATACAATATATAATCATCACATCAGGGTAAATGGGGTATCCATCACCTTAAGCATTTATCCTTTCTTTGTGTTACAAACAATCCAGTTATACTATTTTAGTTATTTAAAAATGTACAGTAAATTAATGTTGACTGTAGTCACCTGTTGTGCTAGCAAATACTAGGTCTTACTCATTTTATCTAACTATAATTTTGTATCCATTAACCATCCCCAATTCCCCTACACAGCCTCTGGTAACTATCCTTCTACTCTCTATCTCCATGAGTTCAATTGTTCTAATTTTTAGCTCCCACAAATCAGTGAGAACATGCAAAGTTTGTCTTTCGACGCCTGCCTTATTTCACTTAACAACGACTTTCAGTTCCATCCATGCTGTTGCAAATGACAGGATCTCATTCTTTTTATGGCTGAATAGTACTCCATTGTGTATATGCACCACATTTTCTTCATCCATTCGTCTGTCAGTGGACACTTAGGTTGCTTCCAAATCTTGAATATTGTGAATAGTTGCTGCAATAAACATGTGAGTGCAGATATGCCTTTGATATACTAATTTCCTTTCTTTGGGGTATATACCTAGCAGTAGAATTGCTGGATCATTTGATAGTTCTAGTTTTAGTTTTTTGGGAACCTCTAAACTGTTTTCTACAGTAGTTGTGCTAGTTTACATTCCCACCAACAATGTGCAAGGGTTCCCTTTTCTCCTCATCTTCACCAGCATTTATTATTTCCTGTCTTTTGGATAAAAGCCATTTTAACTGGGGTGAAAATATCATTTCACCCGTTTTGATTTGCATTTCTCTGATGATCGATGGTGTTGCACACCTTTTCACACACCAGCTTGCCAATTGTATGTCTTCTTTTCAGAAATGTCTATTCAGATCTTTTGCCCGTTTTTGAATTGGATTATTCAATTTTTTTCCTATTAAGTTGTTTGAGCTCCTTATATATCCTGGTTATTGATCCTTTGTCAGATGGATAGTTTGCAAATATATATTCTCCCATTCCATGGGTTGTTTTTGACTTTGTTGATTCTTTTCTTTGCTGTGCAGAAGCTTTTTAACTTGATGTGATCCCATCAGTCCATTTTTGCTTTGGTTGCCTGTGCTTGTGGGGTATTACTCAAGAAATCTTTGTTCAGTTTAATGTCCTGGAGAGTTTCCCCAATGTTTTCTTCTAGTAGTTTCATAGTTTGAGGTCTTAGATTTAAGTCTTTAATTTGTTTTGATTTGTTTAGTATATGCAAGAGATAGAGTCCAGTTTCATTATTCTGCATATGAATACCCAGGTTTCACAGCGCAATTTTTGAAGAGACTGTTTTTTCCCTAATCTATATTCTTGGCACCTTTGTTGAAAATGGGTTCGCTGTAGATGTATGGATTTGTTTCTGGATTCTCTCTTCGATTCCATTGGTCTATGTGTCTGTTTTTTTAATGCCAATATCAAGCTGTTTTGGTTGCTATAGCACTGTAGTATAATTTGAAGTTAGGTAATGTGATTTTTCTAGTGTCGTACTTCTTGATTGGGATAGCTTTGGCTCTTCTGGGTCTTTTGTGGTTCCATATAAATTATAGGATTGTTATTCTGTTTCTGTGAAGAATGTCATTGGTATTTTGATAGGGATTGAATTGAATCTGTACATTGTTTTGGGCAGCATGAACGTTTTAACAATACTGATTCTGCTAATCCATGAACATGGAACATTTTTCCATTCTTTTGTGTCCTCTTCAATTCTTTCATAAATGTTTTACAGTTTTCATTGTAGAGATCTTACTTCTTTGGCTAAATTTATGCATAAATATTTTATTTTGTTTGTGGCTCTTGTAAATTAGATTACTTTCTTGATTTATTTTTCAGATTGTTTGCTGTTGGCATATAGTAATGCAACATGTTTTTGTGTTGATTTCATATCTTGCAACTTTACTGAATTTGTCAGTTCTAATAGGTTTTTAGTGGTGTCCTTAGGTTTTTCCAAATGTAAGATTACACCATCGGCAAACAAGGATATTTGGCTTTTTAAAAAAATTCTCTTTTTTATTCTTTTTTAAAAAGGTGTTACCTTTTCTTAGGATTACTTGCACTCTGCTTTGGAGCTCAGAAAAATCTCTTTCAAGGAGTTAATGTCTCTCTCCTTTTAAATGTTTTTTTGGGTTCAGGGGTACATGTGCAGGCTTGTTATATAGGTAAACTTGTGTTATGGGGGTTTGTTGTAAAGATTATTTTATGACCCAAGTACTAAGCCTAGTACTCAATAGTTATTCTTTCTGCTTCTGTCCCTCCTGCCACCCTCCACCCTCAGGTAGGCCTTTGTGTCTGGTGTTCCTCTCTTTGTGTCTATGTGTTCTCATCATTTAGCTCCCACTTATAAATGAGAACATGTGCTGTTTGGTTTAGTTTGACTTCCTGTCTTTTTATTTGGATGCCCTTTATTTCTTTCTCTTGCCTGATTGCTCTGGCCAGGACTTCCAATATTATGTTGAATAGGAATGGTGAGAGAGGGCATCCTTGTCTTATGCTGGTTTTCGAGGGGAATGCTTCCAGCTTTTGCCCATTCAGTATAATGTTTGGGTTTGTCATAGCTGGCTCTTATTATTTTGAGGTATGTTCCTTCACCACCTGGTTTCTTAAGAGTTTTTAACAGAAAGGAATGCTGAATTTTATTGAAAGCCTCTTCTGCATCTATTGAGATGATCATGTGTTTTTTGTCTTTAGTTCTCAAACAAGGATAACTTCACTTCTTCTTTTCCAATTTGAATGCCCTCTGTTTCTCTTGTCTGCTTGCTCTAGCTAGAACTTCCAGTAGTATATTGAATAACAGTGGTGAAAGTGAGCATCCTTGTCTTGTTCTAGATCTTAGAGGAAAGGCATTCAGTTTTTGTCCATTCAGTATGATACTAGTTGTATATCTGTCATTTATGGCTTTTATTATGCTGATGTATGTTTCTTCTATAGCTAGATTTTAAGTTTTTTTTTTAATCATTAAGGGATGTTGAATTTCATCAAATACTTTTTCAGCATCAGTAGAAAGGATTATACAGTTTTTTGTCCTTCATTCTGTTGATATGATGTAGCACATTGATTGATTTGCATATGTTGAACCATCGTTGCATCCCCAGGGTAAATCCCACTTGGTCATGATGAATGATCTGTTTAATGTGTTGTCAAATTCAGTTTGCTAGTATTTTGTTGAGGATTTTTTGCCTCCCTATTCAACAGGGTTATTAGCCTGTAATTTGTTTTATGAGTCTTTGTCTGGTCTTGGTATCAGAGTAATAGTGGCCTGATAAGATTAGTTTGGAAGTATTCACTCATTCTCTGTTTTTCAAAATAGTTTAAGTAGGGTTGGTATTAGTTTTTCTTTAAATGTTTGGTAAAATTCAGCAGTGAAGCCATCGGTTTCCAAGCTTTTCTTTGCTGGGAGACTTTTCACTATGGTGTTGATCTCATAACTTGTTATTGGTCTGTGAGGTTTTGAATTTCTCTGTGGTTCAATCCTAGTAGGTTGTATGTGTCTAGAAATTTATTCATTTCTTCAAAGTTTTCCAATTTATTGGCAAATAGTTGCTCATAGTAGCCTCTGATGATCCTTTGCATTTCCGTAGTATCGATTGTAATGTCTCCTTTTTCAAATCTGATTTTATTTATGTGGGTTGTCTCTCTTCTTTTCTTAGTTTGGCTAAAAGCTTGTCATTTTTTTTTAAGAAACAGCTTTTAATTTCATTGTTCTTTTGTGTTGTTTTCTTTTGTTTGTTCCAATTTTATTTGTTTTGCTCTGATCTTCAGTATTTTGCTTTTTACGAAGTTTGCTCTTGCTTTTCTAGTCCCTTAAGATGCATTATTAGGTTGTTTATTTAAAGTTTTTCTACTTTTTTAATGTAGGCACTTATTGCTATAAACTTTTCTCTTCATACTGCTTTCACTGTATCCCATAAATTTTGGTATGTTGTGTTTCCATTATCATTTGTTTCAAGAGATGTGTTAATTTTATTTCTAATTTATTCTTCGATCCACTCTTTATTCAAGTGAACACTGTTTAATTTCCATGTGTTAGTATAGTTTCCAAAATTCTCTGGTTATTGATTTCTAATTTTAGTTTGGTCAGAGAAGATATTTGGTAGAATTTCAGGTTTTTTTTTTTTTTAATTTGGATTTCATTGAGCTCTTCAAAACAGCTCTTTTGAATCATCTGTCTGAAAGGTCACATATCGCGGTCTTTTTGGGACCCTTTGTTTGATGAAGTCATGTTCTCCTGGATCGTCTTGGTGCTTATGGGTGTTTGTGGGTGTCTGGGCATTGAAGAGGTGGGTATTTATCATAGTCTTTGCAGTCTGGACTTGTTTGTACTCATCCTTCTCAGGAAGACTTTCTAGGTATTTGAAGGGGCTTAAGTGTTGTGGTCTGAGTCTTTGGTTACCACAGCTGTATTTATTTTAGGGGGCACACTAAGCCACCCAGTAATACCGTGGCTTTTGCACACTCGTAGAGGTACTGCCTTGGTGGTCTTGGGTAAGACCCAGGATAATTCCCTGGATCACCACACAGAGTTTCTTGTTCTTTCCCCTTACTTTCCTTGAAACAAATGGAGTCTCTTTCTTTGTGATGAGCTGTGAGAAGCTGCAGGAGGAGTGACACATGCACCCCTATGGCCACCACCACTGTGCTGGGTCAGACCCAAAGCCAGCACAACACTGGGTTACACCCAAGGCCTGCAGCAACCACTGCCTGGCTACTGCCTGTGCTCACTCAAGGCCCAAGGGTTCTACAATCATCATGTGGCAAATCCAGCCAGGCTTGTGTCCTTCCCTTCATGGCCACAAGTTTCCCTCAGTCCCAGCTAGGTCCAGAGATGCCATCTGAGAGCCAGGTCCTGGAGTCGAGAACCTTAGGAATCTACCTGGTGCTTTATCCTATTGCGGCTCCGCTTGGCACCAAAGCCACAAGATTCTTTCCCACTCTTCCCTCCCCTTTCCTCAAGCAGAGGAATCTCTCTCCATGGCCACCACTGTCGAGGCCCATGGCAAGTACTGTCTGGGTACTGCGGATGTTGACTCAAGGCCAAGGGCACTTCAGTCAGCTTGAGGTAAATGTTGCCAGTGTTGAGTCTCTCCCTTCAGGGCAGTGGGCTCCCCTCTGGCCAAGGGAAGGTCCAGAAATGCCATCCAGGAACCAAGGCCTGGAACTGGGGACCGCAGGAGTCCACTTGGTGCTCTGTCCCACTGTGGTCAAGCTGGTGCCCAAGCTGCAAGACAAAGTCCCCTTTACCCTTTTCACTCCTTTCCTCTAGCAGAAGAAGGGGTCTCTCCCCATAGCCACCACAACTGAGAATGTTCTGGGTCATATTTGAGGCCAGCACAGCTCTGAGTCTCACCCAAGGCCCGGAACAAGTACTACTTGGGTATCACTGCTGATTATCCAGGGCCCAAGGGCTCCTTAGTCAGCAGGTGATGAATCCTGCTGGGTCTGGTTTCTTCCCTTCAAGGCAGCAGGTTCCATTCTGGCCCAGGGTTTGTCTAAAAATGTTGTCTGGGAGCTACGGCCTGGAATATGGGCCCCAGAACTCTGCCTGGTACCCTATCCTACGGTGGCTGAGCTGGTATCCAAGTTGTAAGACAAATTCCTCTTTATTCTCCCCTGTGGTCTCCTCAAGCAAGAGTCTTTCCTGGAGCTGTGAGCTGTGCTGCCTAGGATTGGGGGAGGTGTGACAGGAGCACTCCTCCAGCTTCCCCAGCTGGTGTCTCACTAGGTCAGGTGCCCTCCAAGTTCACTGGCTCTGAGCCCAGCACAGCATCAGGACTTGCTCAGGAATTACAGACCTTGTGACCTAGACTGCTATTCACATTTATTTAGGACCCCAGAGCACATTAACCTGTGATGGAGGGGTTGCCAGAACTCAGGTTTCAACTGCTGGGATGGATGATTTGCCTCCGGCTGGGGCTGGTCCCAATGCTCTCTCTGTGGGTGCCGGCTGAGTTCGGCCTGGAGTTCTGCTGTAACTGCACAGCACTGAGTTCCAAGTTCCAATACAAAGTCTCATAGCCACTGTGCTTTCCCTCTCCAAAGTACACAGATTCTCTGTCCATGCCATGTGATCACTGCTGGGGAATGGGGAAGGGGTGTGTAGGCGACTGTTTTTCCTACCCGCTTCATATGATGTTAATATGATTTCTTTAATATCAAGCTGATATTATGTTAAAACCAGGTATTGTTTTCCTTAATATGATATTAAAACCAGGTACGGGGATTACTCACCTGATTTTTGGTTCTTATGAAGATTTTTTTGTGTGTGGATAATTGTTCAGTTTGGTGTTCTTTCAGCTGGGACAGTTGCTGGAGGCTTCTATTCTGCCATCTTGCTCCACTTCCTCCGTCTGATTTTTTTAAGGCACTTCCTTACTTTCTGGCACTGCAAAATACTCCAAGCTGATCTTGCATATTTCCTGTCTCAATCCTAGAATCAGCCATTACCTCAAGAGTGCTGGTTTCTCTTTTTTTCTTTTTTCTTTTTTTTGGAGAGTGGTATTAGAAATCAAGATTTTGGATGTAGGTATGCTTATTGTTTCTTTTAGGCCCTCTTAGCTGACAGAGCAAAGAAATACATGTGTATATGTTAACTCGTATACACATATCTATAAATATCGCTGCTATGTAACCACAGATATCTCTATTAAGCTTAGCATGAATTCTTATTAATGTTCCCAACTTTAATTCATCACCACATCAATCATTCTAGCCTCCACCCTTGCCTATTTGTAAGTTCCCGCTCCAACAACGAGGAGCCTGGCTCCTACCGCCTGCCATCTGTTTACTAATTGTTCAATTTCTGTTTACATGTATAGCAGTACCAGAATTGTTAACTTAGACAATAGATTTTTCTTTTAGAGTTTTTCTTTTTTCTTGACTGTGTTGGTAGTAACCATAGAAATGACAATATGCATACCTAACTTATAGGAAAATCAAAATTTAATACATTTTTTTACTCCGTGATGCACCTTAGAATATTTCAACATCAGTTATCCCTTGCCCATATTACTGTCATATGGTGTTATAACTCTTCATGTATGCATGTTTGTGTGTGTGCATGTGTGTGTGTGTGTTTCACTAGGCATTAAGTTTATATTTACAGATATATGTATAACTTTCCTTGCTCTCCATTCCCTTTTAAGTCTCAGCTGTCTATGTCGGATCATTTCCTTTTGCTAGAATGTTATCTTTTAGAATTTCCTTCAGTGAGGGTCTTTTGGTCATGAATTTCAATTTTAGCTTGTTTGAAGAGTTTTTATTACATTGTCATTTTTGAAAAATAATTTTACTGGGTATGGAATCTTAGGTTTGTACTAATCGAAAATAGCTTCCTACTGTCTTCTGGCTTTCATTGTTGTTGTTGAAGTCAGTTATCTATTCACTGCTGTACTTTGAGGGAACTCTATCTTTATTTCTTTCTATAAATTTCTTGGTTTTGGTTATTTTTCTGGTCACATATTTGATATGCGTATAGATGTGGATTTATTATTATTTATCCTACTTGAATTTTCAGAGACTGCTTATATGTATTGGTTTCATTTATCAGTTCTCAAAAAAATCTCAGATGCTATTTATTCCATTTTTTCTTTCTTCTCTTTCTGGGAGTCTAATCACTTTAGGCTTTATATCTCTCATCTATCTTTGTATTGTATCTGGAAACTGTCATCTTCTCTTTTAATCTGTCTTCAATTATGTTAAATCTGCTGTCCAATGTAACCACTGAGCTCTTAAATACTTTTATTATATATTTTATATCCAAATTTTCTGTTTGGTTTTTTCAAATCGACCATATTACTCTTTATTGTTTCCTACTACCATTGAATATTTTCAAGCTTGCCTTTTATCTCTGTAGACATAATAATTATGGTTGTTTTATAATTAATGGGTAATTCAGCTGTCTATTTCTTCTGCTTGTTTTCTTTCACGTTGTCTTTCTTCTTTATGCGCTTGACAACTTGCTCATCATTGCCCTTGAAAATTATTTGTTCAGATTCTCTGAGGTCAAGGATGATTGTACCTTCTGGCTTCCCTCCAGAGTGCCTCAGAAGCTTGAGACTTCCTGGCCTACTCCAGCCTATGCATGCCTGTGATGTAGGGGTACAGGAGATGGGTTTTGGTGTGGTTTGCCCCTATTTTTAAGGATCATTTTTAATGAGAAAGGACTCCTGTAATTATCTCCCCTCTAGGCAGGTTTTGGGCCTGACCTTCTGCACTCTTGTTCTGTGAAGCCTTGGGCCCAGAGTCCAAACAGTTGATATTGGCGGATAGCCTCAGGGAAAATGCTGCAGTCATCACAGCTGTGAGAATGCATTGTATAATATTTGTATTCTGGTATTTTTCTGTTAACACTATAACTTAATTGCTTTGCATATATTCTGTATCCTGATATATTACTGTTATTATTAGATTATTTTCTAGTGTTATCAAAAACTATTTTTTTATCTTCACAAGCTTTCAATCACCTTAATAACTTGAACGAATTGTTTTTAACACAATTATCTACTATCAGTAAATCCCGATTATCTTTTTAGCTCCTTTATGATAGACAAATTAGAATACTAAAAATCACAAAATTTCAAGTTAGGAATGAAGACTAGAAAATGAAATACCATAACTATTATAGGCAAGTAACAACAACAAAAAAAACTGCAATAGTATGTCAATTTCAGGTAAGACTAGTGAAGAAGAGAAATAGATAGGAAGAGTGTTAAGGTCTACGTAGGTCAGTACTGGGGTTCTGATTTCTGCACTGCCCTTTGTATTCTAGCTAGGAACTTCTGCTTATTTTCTCTTGTGAGACTAAAGCTAGCACTCATCAGGGAATAATTCCTGCTCTAATAAGAAACATATATAACTCCGCTGGCCAGTCCTCCTTCACTTCTAAAAGGAGTGTAAATTGCTACAGCTACTCTGAAGATCAATTTGACAATATTTAGTGCAATTAAGTGTGCATATGCCCTGCTACCCAGCAATTTTACTTTTAAATAGTGTTTCCAGAGACACTCTCACCCCAGCAGAGAAATATATGTATATGAGAATGTTTGTAGAGCAGAAACCTGGAGGAAGCCCAACTGTTCATCCCTAGAAGAATGGATAAATAAAATATGATGTGTGCGTGTACCAGAATGCCTTATAGCAGCCAGGAGGAGTGAAACAGATCTACAAATAGCAACATCTCAAATACATCATGTTAAATGACAAAAAGTAAGAAACAGAATAATATCCATAGCTATAGCTTTATCATCATCGGTTGCTCCTAACAAACCATTCCAAAAATATTGGTTTAGAGTAATTGTTTATTAGCACAAAAGTTTGGGCTGGGCAAAGCAAAGCAGTTCTGCTGGTCTCTCCTGGGCTCACTTGTGCCCCTGAGGTTGGTTGGCACTTAAAACAATGGTCCCTGGGTATTCTAATATGGCTTACCCACCCAACTAGCTATTGCTCCTGGTTATCCGTGTCTGGGAGGGCTTCATACCTGCAGCAACTAACAGGCTAGCTTGGGCTTTCTCACACAGTGGCAGAAAAGTTGTCAGCAGCGAAAGAGAGAAAGCTCCAATGTACAAGATATTATTAAGTGTTTTCTTGGACAATGTTTGCTAACGTCCCTTATCCAGAGCAAGTTCTGCGCCAAGCCTGGAGCCAGTGACAAAGGGTGTGTGAGCATCTAATGTGGTGCGTGCTTCGTCGGTTGCAACAATCTACTACAATAGCATGATACTTTTTATGAGTTGCATTTTGTCCCTTCCCTGCAAGCTCATGTTAAATCCCTAACCCTTATTACCTCAGATGTAACCATATTTGGAGATAAAGTCTTTGAAAAAGTAACTAAGTTAAAATGAGGACTTTAAGGTGGACTAAACATTGAATTTTTATCTAGCACGACTGGTGTCCTTATGAGAAAAAGGAAATTTGAATATACAGAGAAACACCAGGGGTGTGAATGGGTAGAAAAAAGACTATGTGAGGATGGAGTGAGAAGGCAGCCATTTCTAAACCAAGGAGAGGTGTCTCAGGAGACATCAACTCTGACAACACCTTGATCTTGGACTCCCAGCCTCCAGAACTGTGGCAAAATATATTTCTGTTGTTTAAGCCATTCAGTCTGTGGTATTTTGTTACGGCAGCTCCAGCAAACTAATATAATGTTATTTATGTAAATTTTAAAATTTCAGGCCGGGCGTGGTGGCTCACACCTGTAATCCCAGCGCTTTGGGAGACTGAGGCAGGTGGATCACAAGGTCAGGAGTTCGAGACCAGCCTGACCAACATGGTGAAACCCCATCTCTACTAAAAAAATACGAAAATTAACCAGGCATGGTGGCATGCGCCTGTAATCCCAGCTACTCAGGAGGCTGAGGCAGAAGAATTGCTTGAACCCAGGAGGTGGAGGTTGCAGTGAGCCGACATTGTGCCACCGCACTCCAGCCTGGGCAGCAAAGTGAGACTTCGTCTCAAAAAAAAAAAAAAAGTTCACCCACAAGCTATACTATGTATTTTCCATAGATACAAAGGTAATTGAATAAACATGTGTACATGAGAAGCATGTAAACATGGGGATGAAGGTACTTACGAGAGGGAGAGAATGGGATTGGAGTGAGAAATAAAGTGGAAAATAATTTTAAAAGAGGGCCATGGATGGACAGATGATAAGAGCATACCATGTACTGAGCAAGGTGACCAGTTCAAATCTGTGTACCTGAGTTCTAAAAACAGGATAAAGTAAAATAAAAATAATCTCTTCTGGCTGAGGCAGAGTTGGTTTCCTTACCAGTATAAGATTAATTTTTAAAACCTAATATTATTGAACACTACTGTATGATACAGTCTCTTACATCCTTTAACCTTTTACAGGAAGATACCATTGCTCCCATTTATAGGAGAGGAAACTGAGGCAAAGATGACTTAAATACACTTCCCACAGGTGCATAGTGAGGAAGCGGCTGGGCAGATGGTCGAGCTCCAATCTGTCTGCTTCCTAGCCTGGGCCTTGGCAATTCCATCTGATCATCCCTTACTTAGCCACTTTTGTCCCTTCAGTTGCTTAGGCTTGCCCTTTGAGTCTGGAATCAGACACACCCTTGCCTGTGGTTGCTGGTCACGTTTCTCAGTCGTTGCTTTTGTCACCCTGTCTTGTTTTCCGCTGTTTGCTTAGCTCTCATTTGCAGCCTAGCTCTTCCTAGGTGCAGGCCTGGCTCCTCCAACTTGCTTCTTCCTCTCATGGTAGGCTCCAAGGTTGCATCCATAACAAGGCATGAAAAGGTCAAGAAGGCTGAGAGCAGAAGAACACAGCCAAGAGTAGGCAGAAAGAAGCATAGGATCAAGCCTTGACGTCCTCAGTTGTGAGCACTTTGAAATGCAGGTGGCCATATTTGAAATATAATACCTAATGAGAACGGATTGTTAAGTACAGAACAATTTTACAAGTCGGTTACCAGTAGTTTGAAATTGGCCCTGGTTGGGGTATTTACACCACAGAAACTGGCAAATGTGACAAATCAGGACTTGTATTTTGGAGAGTTGGTTTATCAGAACACCAATGAATAGAATATCCACAGGCTATAAAAATGCATTTAGGTTAAAGGACATAAAACTGATGTATTGCAAGTGTCCGTGTTGTGGAGTCAGAAGACCTGAGCTCAAATCAAAAACTTCACAATGTTCTAGCGAAGTGGTAAAGAGCAAATTATTTTATTTTACCCTAGCTTTGGTTGCCTTAGCTTTTAAAGAGGAATAATAATACCTACCTCACTGAAATGCTGTGGGAATTTAAAAAATACATGAAAAAATTGAGCATTGTGCACAAAATAAACACTTGAAAAATATTAGCTGAATTTGCCCAAGGAGCAAAGTATAGTTAATAAACACACCCATAATGCTTTCAGGAAATGCAAATAATCATAATATTTATGAATGTTTACCATATGCCAGATATTATCTTTTTCATGCATTGGTTTCCTTCAACTTTTTTAGTAGGCACTATTCTTTGTCACCATTTCAAAGAGCATAATATGTACAGAGCTATTTGTTGACAGGGGTTGGGTCTGTCAGATTTCAAAGTCAGTCCTCTTAACCGTCCATGCTGCTGGTAAAGGGTGACAAATGCTAAATGACCATAATGCATGCAATAAACACTATTACATGTGGTATGTGCGTCTGCCTTGTTCAATTAGGTGTGAGGTCATCTGGAAAACAGCACCCTTTGTATCAATTAGTGTGGAATGAGAGCTCTGTCGACCCCTCAGGGGCTGCCTGGTATTTTGCCGGAAAGTGTGCCATAAATTGTGGGTCATGTTTTATGCAGGGCAGTCACTTTTCTTTTTCCATCCTGTGGGTATTAGAGTCTTACTGGAAGAGTTTCTAACTGTCTTCAGCAAAACCAACTCAAAGCCCAATTCTCATTCAAGGATCCTATTAACAGACCTTTGATACGGCAGCGATACGCTACTATTAGAGCCTGGGCCAGTTCCTTTAAAGAATATACAGTAAAGTTACTGATTTCATCCCAATCACCTTACTTAATCAATTAGGCTGTTTCTAGGCCATTAGAAGATCTCAATTTAAAAAATCTATCCATGCTGCATTTCAAATATGAGCAAATATATTTTTTCTCTTCCGATATCTTCCCTTCTCTCTGGTGTCCTGCAGATCAGAGGTAATGCAAGAAGCTTCCTCTTTTTCTTTCATGGAAAAGAAACCGGGAAAATGAATTTTATTTCATTACCACTTATGTTTATTTATTCAGCAGCTAATTTATTCCTGTTAGAAGAGAAGCATCTCTTTTTTCCTTCCTTCTCTTCCCTCCACCCCTCTCTTCCTTCTCTTTCTTTGCTCCTTCCTTCTCTCTTACCTACCTTTTTTCCTTCCTTCCTCTCCTCCTTTCCATCTTTTTCTTTCCTCTTTCTCTCCCTCTTTCTTTCCTTAATTGTTTCTTTCTCTTGCCTTTATAAAATGACTTAAATTATAGATCATGGTAAGGCACTGTCTGACAAACTTCACTAATTTTGGGGAAATTGCCAAAGCAACTCTCATTCTACCGAGAATAAAACAACTTTAAAAATCCGTTTCTACCGCAGAGTTTATCAGATGTTGACAGGAAACTTGACATGAAAGTAGAATCTTAAAATAACCTAGTTACTGAATAGTGTTTCCAAATCACCTTTTACGTGTATAACTCAGGCGATTCTGGGAGTTCTTTCTTTGGTGCTTCTCTCTGTGTGTGTGTATTGTGCACATATACACTCCTGAGAGGTTCTGAGGACTGATTTAAAATGACTGAGAAGGATTTGAAGAACCAAGAGGTGATTTTAAGGAGAATCATAATTTATTTTTCTTTTTAAAGAACGTTCAAAAGAATTGAGAGAGTGAGGAAGGAGGCTGAAGCACAATTGTAATTAGAGAGAGAGACAGACTCTATAACCCCCCAGCTGCAGAAGAATGAATGTGAGCTTTGGGGTGGAGCAGGCATGTGGCTGGAGTGGGAAGATGTGGAAGTATTTGTCACTCCTCAAGGGATGACACCATATCCCTTTTTTCTTTTTTGTTTTATTATTATTATACTTTAAGTTTTAGGGTACATGTGCACAACGTGCAGGTTTGTAACATATGTATACATGTGCCATGTTGGTGTGCTGCACCCATCAACTCATCATTTAGCATTAGGTATATCTCCTAATGCTATCCCTCCCCCCTCCCCCCACCCCACAACAGGCCCCAGTATGTGATGTTCCCCTTCCTGTGTCCATGTGTTCTCATTGTTCAATTCCCACCTATGACTAAGAACATGTGGTGTTTGGTTTTCTGTCCTTGTGATAGTTTGCTGAGAATGATGGTTTCCAGTTTCATCCATGTCCCTATAAAGGACATGAACTCATCATTTTTTATGGCTGCATAGTATTCCATGGTGTATATGTGCCACATTTTCTTAATCCAGTCTATCATTGTTGGACATTTAGCTTGGTTCCAAGTCTTTGCTGTTGTGAATAGTGCCACAATAAACATATGTGTGCATGTGTCTTTATAGCAGCATGATTTATAATCCTTTGGGTATATACCTAGTAATGGGATGGCCGGGTCAAATGGTATTTCTAGTTCTAGATCCCTGAGGAGTCGCCACACTGTCTTCCACAATGGTTGAACTAGTTTACAGTCCCACCAACAGTGTAAAAGTGTTCCTATTTCTCCACATCCTCTCCAGCACCTGTTGTTTCCTGACTTTTTAATGATTGCCATTCTAACTGGTGTGAGATGGTATCTCATTGTGGTTTTGATTTGCATTTCTCTGATGGCCAGTGATGATGAACATTTTTTCATGTGTTTTTTGGCTGCATAAATGTCTTCTTTTGAGAAGTGTCTGTTCATATCCTTCACCCACATTTTGATGGGGTTGTTTGTTTTTTTCTTGTAAATTTGTTTAAGTTCATTGTAGATTCTGGATATTAGCCCTTTGTCAGATGAGTAGGTTGCAAAAATTTTCTCCCATTCTGTGGGTTGCCTGTTCACTCTGATGGTAGTTTCTTTTGCTGTGCAGAAGCTCTTTAGTTTAATTAGGTCCCATTTGTCAATTTTGGCTTTTGTTGCCATTGCTTTTGGTGTTTTAGACATGAAGTCCTTGCCCATGCCTATGTCCTGAATGGTATTGCCTAGGTTTTCTTCTAGGGTTTTTATGGTTTTAGGTCTAACATTTAAGTCTTTAATCCATCTTGAATTAATTTTTATATAAGGCGTAAGTAAGGGATCCAGTTTCAGCTGTCTACATATGGCTAGCTAGTTTTCCTAGCACCATTTATTAAATAGGGAATCCTTTCCCCATTGCTTGTTTTTGTCAGGTTTGTCAAAGATCAGATAGTTGTAGATATGTGGCATTATTTCTGAGGGCTCTGTTCTGTTCCATTGGTCTATATCTCTGTTTTAGTACCAGTACTATACTGTTTTGGTTACTGTAGCCTTGTAGTATAGTTTGAAGTCAGGTAGCGTGATGCCTCCAGCTTTGTTCTTTTGGCTTAGGATTGACTTGGCGATGCGGGCTCTTTTTTGGTTCCATATGAACTTTAAAGTAGTTTTTTTCTAATTCTGTGAAGAAAGTCATTGGTAGCTTGACGGGGATGGCATTGAATCTATAAACTACCTTGGGTAGTATGGCCATTTTCACGATATCGATTCTTCCTACCCATGAGCATGGAATGTTCTTCCATTTGTTTGTATCCTCTTTTATTTCATTGAGCAGTGGTTTGTAGTTCTCCTTGAAGAGGTCCTTCACATCCCTTGTAAGTTGGATTCCCAGGTATTTTATTCTCTTTGAAGCAATTGTGAATGGGAGTTCACTCATGATTTGGCTCTCTGTTTGTCTGTGATTGGTGTACAAGAATGCTTGTGATTTTTGTACATTAATTTTGTATCCTGAGACTTTGCTGAAGTTGCTTATCAGCTTGAGGAGATTTTGGGCTGAGACGATGGGATTTTCTAGATATACAATCAAGTCATCTGCAAACAGGGACAATTTGACTTCCTCTTTTCCTAATTGAACACCCTTTATTTCCTTCTCCTGCCTGATTGCCCTGGCCAGAACTTCCAACAGTATGTTGAATAGGAGTGGTGAGAGAGGGCATCCCTGTCTTGTGCCAGTTTTCAAAGGGAATGCTTCCAGTTTTTGCCCATTCAGTATGATATTGGCTGTGGGTTTGTCATAGATAGCTCTTATTATTTTGGGATACGTCCCATCAATACCTAATTTATTGAGAGTTTTTAGCATGAAGGTTGTTGAATCTTGTCAAAGACCTTTTCTGCATCTATTGAGAAAATCATATCACCACCAATCCCACAGAAATACAAACTACCATCAAAGAATATTACAAACACCTCTACGCAAATAAACTAGAAAATCTAGAAGCAATGGATAAATTCCTCGACACATAGACCCTCCCAAGACTAAACCAGGAAGAAGTTAAATCTCTGAATAGACCAATAACAGGTTCTGAGATTGTGGCAATAATCAGTAGCTTACCAACCAAAAAAGTCCAGGACCAGATGGATTCACAGCCGAATTCTACCAGACGTACAAGGAGGAACTGGCACCATTCCTTCTGAAACTATTCCAATCAATAGAAAAAGAAGGAATCCTCCCTAACTCATTTTATGAGGCCAGCATCATCCTGATACCAAAGCCTGGCAGAGACACAACCAAAAAAGAGAATTTTAGACCAATATCCTTGATGAACATTGATGCAAAAATCCTCAATAAAATACTGGCAAACCGAATCCAGCAGCACATCAAAAAGCTTATCCACCATGATCAAGTGGGCTTCATCCCTGGGATGCAAGGCTGGTTCAACATACGCAAATCAATAAATGTAATCTAGCATATGAACAGAAACAAAGACATATCCCTTTTTCTTGAGGTTTTCTTTTTTCTTGCTGTTGGTTTCATGTGATAATTCATGACACATGGAGAATAAGCCATGACTAGACTCTTTTTTCATTAGAGTAGGAAACTTTATTATAGTAAATGCTGAGTTAAGAGTCTGGTCGTTGGATAAACTGGAATCCTGGTTTTACCTCTTGCTAGCTGTACAAATCCAGGCAAATTCTGAACCTCATAAGCCTCAGTCTCTGCATCTGGGAAATGAGACTGCTCAGTATCTACATATGGAGATTAAATACAATGATGCCCAAAATTCCTTTGTACAAGTACCAGACACTAAAGAAGGGCTTAATAAATGTGAGTTTTCTATTTTATTTTAATAATTTTTATTAATTCTTTAAAAAATTTTTAATTTAATTTTGTTTTATTTTATTTTTTTTGAGACAGAGTCTTGCTGTGTCATCCAGGCTGGAGTGCAGTGGCGCAACCTTGACTCACTGCAACCTCCACCTCCCAGGTTCAAGTGATTTCTCCTCCCTCAGCCTCCCAAGCAGCTGGGACTGCAGGCATGTGCCATCATGCCTGGCTAATTTTTTTTAATTTTTATTTTTAGTAGAGACAGGGTTTTGCCGTTTTGGCCAGGCCGGTCTTGACCTCCTGACCTCAGGTGATCCATCCTCCTTGGCCCCCCAAAGTGCTGAGATTATAGGTGTGAGCCACTGTGCCTGGCCATTTTTTTTTCTAAAATTATGATATACCAGTTTTTTTTCAGGGTTTTGCTCAGATATCTTTTCAGAGAGTCTTTTCCTGGCTGTAAAGACAGAACTTAGGCAATGCTGACTGCATGTCTTCATTGGAGCTCAAAACATGTTGCTTTGCAATTTGTCTGTTTTCCTGTCTGTCATTTTTCAGTACCCCAAATTCTCTTGACCAGAGGGAATGTTGTGAGTATTGTTGACATTGGTATATGACTGACAAATACCTAGCCCAATATCTACAAATGTTGTTTCTATTTGTTCCTGAGATATTTACTGAGTGCTTGCCATGACCAGATGTTGTGCTAGCACCAGGCATACAATGGCGTACAGACCCTATCTTTTTTAAGAAGCTCACGGTCTAGTGATGGATATGGATAAACAGATAATAAAAATATAGTGTAATAAAAGAGAAGTTTACTTACTTTTTTTATACTTAGAAGAGGTCAGAGAAGCCTTCCTGGAAGAAAAACTAATATTTAAAACAATGAATGGGTATCTATGAGAACTTGGGGGGTATTGCTCTAAGTTTTTCCAAAAACAGAACCTGAGAAAAGGATTTGTGTATAAGTAATTTATTTGGGAGGTGCTCCCAGGAGGCAGAATTAAGACAGTGAGGAGAGAGAGGGAGGAAAGGAAGAAAAGCAAGGAAAAGGTGCATTGTTGAACTGGGTACTTCTGTTGGCAAATGGGAAGTAGAGCAGCCTTTAAATTTTCCCTTTGAAGCCCCAGAGACTGGGGCATTTATCTATTGACTGACTCCTCTACTGGAGGAGAGTTACTTCCAGAGGCATTAACCCTTACATTCCTGCCTCTGCACAGAGGCTGAGCAGGCTGCCTTGGCTTCAGAAACTATTTAAGGCAGAAAGTGGAGGAATGTGTGTGAAAGGACAGAGGATGCAGTGGGAACTGTCCAGCAGTGCTTTGGCTGAAATCACTTCAAGCTGACCATGTACAATACTGAGGGAATGGCCATCTCCCCATTAAGTTAAAAAAATAAAGTGCCTTGCCCCTAAAACTCATGGGCAGACTTCCTGGATTCAAGACATCTTAAGAGCTATGAAAACCATCTTAGAAATGCCTCCAGGCTCCTACAACTGGGTTATTGTCAGGGATCAGTGTGGTTTCCTTCTGTAATTACCTAACAATTATAATTGGGAAATAAAGCATCAGTAACATAAATGTGTAATATATTCATTGAATGTGTTTCATTTAAAATTTTTCAGAATAAATTCTAGGACTTTGAAACTAAAATGTGTTTTATAGTCTCTCAAATTCTGATTTATCTCTGCCTCTTACCATGCCTTATCAAATCATCAGCCCCCTGAGGAAGCAACTGATATTGCTTCCTGAAAAAATAACCACTCTTTTCTTAGCAGGAGAACAAGTAGTCTCAGGGAAAAAGAAGAATAGAATGCATATAAGTTATCTGAAGCATGCACAGTTGATGGCCACAGTTTCCTCCTGGAGATGTGGAGGGAAAGAAGTGTGCCTCTAAGATCCCTACTGCTTAGGTTTCAGAAGAGATTGAACAAAATCCTCAGCTCCACAAATAATTATTTCCAAAAGAATGGCTAGCATTTTTTTTTCTTTCTTTTTTTTTTTTTTTAGATGGAGTCTCTCTCTGTCGCCCAGGCTGGAGTCAATGGTGCGATCTCAGTTCACTGCAACCTCTGCCTCCTGGGTTCAAGTGAATCTCCTGTCCCAGCCTCCTGAGTAGCTGGGATTTCAGGCATGTGCCACCACACCCAACTATTTTTTTTTTTTTTTGCATTTTTAGTAGAGATAGGATTTTGCCATTTTGGCCAGGCTGGTCTTGAACTCCTGGCCTTAGGTGATCTGCCTGCTTCTGCCTCCCAAAGTGCTGGGATTATAGGCATGAGCCACCGCCTCCGGCCTATTCCTGTTAAGGTTTATAAACTTCCCTAAATATGAATCTTATCTTCAAACTACTTTATCCATAAGAATTGTGTTTCTCCTGTGTGGTAGAAAGTGCCTGTGTTTTGGTGACAGACAAATCTCCAAATTCTGGTTCTGTTAATTTCAAGCTCCTTGACCTCAGGCTAGACATTTAATCTCTTTGAGTCTGCATTTCCTCATCCTCAAAGAGGGAAAGGGAAATAATACCTATTGTACAGTTTCGTTGCAAGGATTAAATGAGGTGATATCCTTTAAACTCCGGTTGAAAGGTCAATATTTACTAATGTCAGTTCCTTCATTCTTCCCCTAGCTAAGGGGTCATGAAGCAGTGCTGGTTTCCCTCTGCAAGCCGAGTCCACGCCCTTTGGGGATAGCTCTCACCTATAGTATAGTCAGCATGGTGGAGTCGCCAAAGCTTTGAGAAGCAGGCATAAATTCATTTTATTTATTCACTGGGTTTTAAAAGTTATCTTACTTGCTAGACAATTTATTATTTATATATTAGACTTTCATTAGCTAAACGTTCAATGGACTGTCCTCTCCTAAAATAAATAGAATATGGGGCTGAGTGCAGTGGCTCATGCATGTAATTGCAGCAATTTGGGAGGCTGAAGTGGGCGGATCACCTGAGGTCAGGAGTTCGAGACCAGCCTGGCCAACATGGTGAAACCCTGTCTCTACTGAAAATACAAAAATTAGCCGGGCCTAATGGGGCATGCCTGTAATCCCAGCTACTCAGGCGGTTGAGGCAGGAGAATTGTGTGAACCTGGGAGGCAGAGGTTGCAGTGAGCTGAGATTGTGCCACTGCACTCCAGCCTGGGCAACAAAGCAAGACTCTGTTTAAAAAAAAAAAAAAGACTATGGAAATGATTGGAAACAGATCCTCCCAGGAAAAAAAAGGAAACAAAGGCTACGGTGACACACAATTGATGGACAATAAAAGCCAAATGGTCAACAAATATATGAAACGATGCTCAATTTTATGAGGAATCATGCAAGTGAAAATAAATATGAGATATCATTTGAAATCCATCAATTTGCAAAATCCTATATAAGACTGACCATATTGAGAGATTGTGAGGCAGTAGAGCAATGGAGTTCCCCATGCACTGCTGGTGGTTGTGCAAATCGCTGTCAGCTGGAGAGCAGTAAGGCAGTGTGTGGAATGTTGGAGGCAGACCCACCCTTTCATTGAGCAGTCATGATTTTAGGTACATACTTTGGAGAAACTCACATGTGTCCAAGGACACCTGTGAGCCTGTTGTTAGCAACACAAAACCAAGGGAGGGGCAATCTAAATGTCCAGCAAGAAACTTGGTTCAATATATTTTAGTTCTTTTTCAAGCTAGAGTACTGTTCAAATGTTAAAAGAATGAGCTATGACAACATGTATCAGCACAAAAAATCTCTAAGATGTACTGTTTTATTAAAAGCAAGTCACAACATTTTCATGTGTATACACAAATCCAAGGATGTTCATGGATGTTTACCGCACCAGTATTACAATTGTGCAAAATTGGAGACAACTTAAATCTCTGCCAACAGGAGAATTGATCCATAATTGTGGCAGATTCACGACACGGATTATTAAATGGCAGCTAAATTAAATTAGGACCGTTACATCCATATGGATAAATATCAAATGCAGAAAGAAATGTGTACATTTTTAAAAAGTGAAGAGGATGCAAAATAATACTAGGTATTGTTTAGCATATATATATGTATTTATATTAATGATATCTGTCTATCTGTGTGACTAAAGGATAAGGAGAAACATTGGTGGGTAAAACCAACATAGACTCTTTGTCTTGGAAAATGTAGAAAGGGAAGGGAATATAATGGGGTTAGGACAGAAGCGTTTTACCTATCTGAAATATTTCTTAATGAAAAATGGAAAATAAGCGTTCTAATATGAGAGAAATATGACTCTTCCAATTTAGATAGCATTTTATTTTTAAAATAAAATTACCATTTAAAAAGTAAATTTCCTTATGTTTTTCCTTCCATTAGCTACAAGATCTAGGCAAGAAATGGCAAACCTGGTGTTTCATCACCGTGGACTTTTCTCAGTATCTCTGTGCCTGTTTCAGTCATGAGCGAAGTTCAATGACAAACCAAGGAAACAGGACAAGCCGGTCTGGAGACTGATGCTCCAAGCAGCTGCCAGCACATGTACCTCTCCCATCTGCTCCAATCACTTGATTCTCATTTCCCCATAAGCCCCTTGACCTCCCTCAGCAGCCCCAGGACTCCCCGTGACTCTGTGATCTCCACAATCACTAGTGAAGGCTAGGACGACCACAAGTTTTTATCATCATATTCACCGCCTGCCAACAAAGCTGAATGGTGCCCAATTCTTTGAAACTTTCCTTTAATCCTTGCCGCTGTGATGAATGAGCCTTTTCATCATGTGCTTTGTTTTAAGCTACCACAGATCCAAACGCTAGTCTCTGCAGATGGAAAAAGACAGGGGCAAATACATTTACTTTATGGGGTTGTTGACAGTCCATAAAACATGGAGTTGAAAAAGGATTTTTTTATTTTTTTTTCAGACAGAGTCTCGCTCTGTCGCCCAGGCTGGATTGCAGTGGCACAATCTCGGCTCACTGCAACCTCCACCTCTTGGGTTCAAGCTATTCTTCTGCCTCAGCCTCCTGAGTAGCTGGGATTACAGGTGCCTGCCACCATGCCCGGCTATTTTTTGTATTTTTAGTAGAGATGGGGTTTCGTCATGTTGGCCAGGCTGGTCTTGAACTCTGTGACCACAGGTGATCTACCCACCTTGGCCTCCCAAAGTCCTGGGGTTACAGGTGTGAGTCACTCTGTCTGTCCGTGAAGAAGGATGTTTTTAATGAACAGAGACTCACCCCTACACTGTGATGAATCCTCCTCATTCCTGGAATGAACCCTGATACGGGAGGTTTTCTTTTTATCTGCAGGGGCTTCTCTCCACTGGGAAAAAATGCAGGATTCTAGACAGGATGCTGGGTAGGGTCTTGTTTTTTGTTTTCTTGACAGTCTAAATTATGATGATTGCTTTGGAGTCATCCCACTGTGTTGACATCCTGCCCAACTGAGCACATGTTGAGGCCGAAAGAGAGCAGGCTGCATGAGTGGGTGCAGGAGAGACCTGCAGGGTTAATCAACTCCCCAGGAGAGTAGAGTCCAATCCATGTCCAGAAGTGCTTTTTCACCTTGAATGGAAGCCATGGTTTTAGGTATGAAATCCTGGGTGAGTATAGTGTGGCTTGTTTGGGCAGGTGAGTTTTCTGTCTTCAGAGGCAGAGAATATAGAAGGCCAGATGAGGAAGTTTGTTTCAGATGGATCTGGACACAGATCTCCAGGCTCTTCGTTCTAATGGGGGAGGATTCCAGGTTCTGGATGCTTTTTCTTCTGGCTGGTACGATTTTTTCCATTGCATATTAAAGCTCAAGGAAAGCTATCAGGGGGAAGACAAACTTTGCTGAGTGTGATTTGTCAGTTTGCTTGATGAAGTGATCGTGCTGTGGAATTAGTTTAACTCTGTGAGGTCTGGCCATTCATATGCAGGACTCTGGCTTTATAATTCAATCAACTGCTTAAATATCTAGAATAAGATGGAGTTTGGAACAGGAGAAAAACTCCAACTCTACTAACAACTGCATAATAAGGCTAATATATTCAATATATCCTTCTGCAGATCCCTCAAATCAGCATGACATTCTGTGCTACAGGAAGGTTGCCTTATTCTTGGAGCAGAGGATGTTAGCCCAGGGAATTAGGGGCATGGTGCTTGAACTTTCAGCTTGAACTTCTTGACGGAACAATGATCTATAATAAACCTTTAGAAAATAGGATCATCAGTATGCCTACGGAGAGGTCTCATTGTTTATAACTGCCACGTGGCTTGCCACTCATGACTGACAGACGCTGTTACAGGCACGATGGATGTTCTAGAGCAGACTTCTGTTCTTATCGGTTGTGTGCATTCTGATTTGTTTGTGACACTTTCATGCAGGTTGTTAAGTATAGTTAATTGTTACCCAAATTCCATTGTTCCATGAATATATCATTATTTATTTGATCTGTTCTATATTAATTAACAGTGTTTTCCCAGTTGTGTGCCCTTATGGGTAACATATCAATAAATATCATTGTACATATAGAATTTCACACATGTGCAAGAATATTCATTAGGCAAATCTCTACAATTAGAACTTCTCGATCAAGGGCATTTTTAATTTTGGAAGGTAGTGCTATTTCACTCTCTGTAGAGGTTGCACTAAAGTCATGAGGCAGAAGGAGCAAAAGGGGGTGGGGGCCCCCTATGTGTAGCAGACCCTTTTGTTGCTGTTCTTCCCATCCTGGAGATCCATCTCCGGTCTCAGCTGCAGCTGTGCTGGATAGCACAACTATCCAACACTTGGAGTGGTGGATGCTGCCTCCTACTTCTCATGCCCTGAGATACTCTTTGAGTTTCTGCTGCAGAGCTTCCTTTGAGGATGTTGGAGCTGGCTCAGCTTGTATACAGTAGCATCCTCGAAGTGGGGTTGGGGTCAGCTAAGTGGGGTTGGGGATATCCCTCGGGGCAGCCCTGTGAGGGGACAGAGGAGGCAGTGGACAAATGCCCTAGGGCTCAGTTGTGGGAGTATTCTGTAGGTCCACAGAGCAGTCTGCAGAGCCCAGTCTCCTTGCTTTCTGCAGCAACTTTGATAATGTGCCCTCTACTGGCCTTTCCTCTTTCCTGTCTCAATCTGTTCCTTCACTCCTGCACAGTCACAGCCTCCCAAACGCCTCACTCAGGCTCTGTTTATGGGGAAATCCAAAATAAGGCAGTATGTAAGGTGCTAACCACTTGGTCACATGCAAAACATGATAGGTATTATTAGGTTTAAAATTTAAAAGTTATGCTGAACGAATAACCCAAACAATTGGCAAATCCATTCTGTTGCCCTGTACTTTGTGTTCTCCCTTCGTGTGCCCCTACAACCTAGGACCTTTCTTGTCATTAACCAGCATTCACAATTCCATGTAGAAAACATTAATTTTGGAGATAATAAAAGAGCCAGCCTTCTCCCTCTGTTTCCTTTTTTTTTTTGAGACAGAATCTCGCTCTGTCGCCCAGGCTGGAGTGCAGTGGCGCAATCTCGGCTCACTGCAAGCTCCGCCTCCCGGGTTCACGCCATTCTCCTGCCTCAGCCTCTCTGAGTAGCTGGGACTACAGGCGCCCGCCACCACGCCTGGTTATTTATTTTTTCTTTCTTTTTTTTTTTTTATTATACTTTAGGGTTTTAGGGTACATGTGCACAATGTGCAGGTTTGTTACATATGTATCCATGTGCCATGTTGATTTCCTGCACCCATTAACTCGTCATTTAGCATTAGGTGTATCTCCTAATGCTGTCCCTCCCCACTCCCCCCACCCCACAACAGTCCCCGGAGTGTGATGTTCCCCTTCCTGTGTCCATGAGTTCTCATTGTTCAATTCCCACCTATGAGTGAGAACATGCGGTGTTTGGTTTTTTGTCCTTGCGATAGTTTACTGAGAATGATGTTTTCCAGTTTCATCCATGTCCCTACAAAGGACACGAACTCATCATTTTTTATGGCTGCATAGTATTCCATGGTGTATATGTGCCACATTTTCTTAATCCAGTCTATCGTTGTTGGACATTTGGGTTGGTTCCAACTCTTTGCTATTGTGAATAGTGCCGCAATAAACATACGTGTGCATGTGTCTTTATAGCAGCATGATTTATAGTCCTTTGGGTATATACCCAGTAATGGGATGGCTGGGTCAAATGGTATTTCTAGTTCGAGATCCCTGAGGAATCGCCACACTGACTTCCACAATGGTTGAACTAGTTTACAGTCCCACCAACAGTGTAAAAGAACAGAGCCCTCAGAAATGACGCCGCATAGCTACAACTATCTGATCTTTGACAAACCTGACAAAAACAAGAAATGGGGAAAGGATTCCCTATTTAATACATGGTGCTGGGAAAACTGGCTAGCCATATGTAGAAAGCTGAAACTGGATCCCTTCCTTACACCTTATACAAAAATTAATTCAAGATGGCTTAAAGACTTATATGTTAGACCTAAAACCATTAAAATCCTACAAGAAAACCTAGGCAATACCATTCAGGACATAGGCGTGGGCAAGGACTTCATGTCTAAAACACCAAAAGCAATGGCAACAAAAGCAAAAATTGACAAATGGGATCTCATTAAACTAAAGAGCTTCTGCACAGCAAAAGAAACTATCATCAGAGTGAACAGGCAACCTACAGAATGGGAGAAAATTTTTGCAACCTACTCATCTGACAAAGGGCTAATATCCAGAATCTACAATGAACTCAAACAAATTTACAAGAAAAAAACAAACAACCCCATCAAAAAGTGGGCAGAGGACATGAACAGACACTTTTCAAAAGAAGACATTTATGCAGCCAAAAAACACATGAAGAAATGCTCATCATCACTGGCCATCAGAGAAATGCAAATCAAAACCACAGTGAGATACCATCTCACACCAGTTAGAATGGCCATCATTAAAAAATCAGGAAACAATAGGTGCTGGAGAGGATGTGGAGAAATAGGAACACTTATTTTTTCTTTTTGTATTTTTAGTAGAGACGGGGTTTCACCATGGTCTCGATCTCCTGACCTTGTGATCCGCCTGCCTCGGCCTCCCAAAGTGCTGGGATTACAAGCGTGAGCCACCGCGCCCGGCCTCCTTCTCCCTCTGAAAGCCCCAGGCCCATGAAGGGGTAAGATCAGGGGAGGAGCTTGAAGGGGAGGAGAAAATCTCTCCTTGCAATAATTTGGAATGAAGAATTAATCCTTTATCTACTAAATCTCCTCAGTTAAGTCTTCACTTTCCTTTTCTCTCAGGAATGCCTGCTTATCTCCACATATTCTAAGCTCTGGGGCTGATCCTTGTTTTTCAACATGGGAGTAAACCACATAGCCTGGGCAACTGAGACCTTTTCAGAACTAGGATACAATTTGAGACTCATCAAGTTGCACATTTCCTTTTGAACGTTCTGCTATGGGAAGTCCTGGAGCTAGAAGCTGTTCCCTCCATGACAGGAAACTAATATATAGGATTGATATTAATATATGCTATACACTCTTGCAATTCCTTGGCAAGGAAATGGATGATAGGTTAAAAATAACTTCAAATCAAAATTAATAGCAGAAGAGGAAGACGAGAAGTTGGATATACTCTTCAAAGAAGCTCCTGGGATAAGGATTTAGGATTCAAAACTCTGTGCCTCTGATGTTTTTCAAAAGAGTAGACTTCGTTTTCTTAAATTATTCTTTGTTTTTGCTTTCTTCAATTATTTCACCATTTTTCCCCTCTAAAAAAATAAGAATTGAAAAGAATGGAAAGAAAAGAGTCAAGAATAAAGAGAGTATGTCACATTGCATGCCTGTATCAAAACATCTCATGCACCCCATAAATATGTATACCTGCTATGTACCCACAAAAATAAAAGGAAAATAAAATAAAAAGAAAAAGGAAGGAGTGGAAGTAGAAATAAAACAAGAGGGAGAAATTAATTACTAACTTAGGAGAAGATAGAAACCACGTGTAGAAGCAAGTTTCATGTTTGCCTTATTTGGTTTTCTTCTGTGGGAACAAGACAAATGTTGGAAAAGTTCTAGAGAATTCACTCTGGAAGTGAACATTCCCATCTTCTCTGAAAACTTACCTACAAATGGCTTTTACAGCCTTTTCCTGAGAATGTGGAGATCAATACTCCCAGAGATAAGACCACATTAGCAATGGAAGGGTGGGGGGAGTCACAGGGTTTAAAAAGTCCTTCTCTTACGTTGAAAACACTTCAGTCCATTCTTAACCCTGCTTTTGCTTCGTCGGTGAGACTTTAGTTCTATGACCATAGTGAAATGTCCCCTCCAACCCCTTGCCTTCTGTTTGTAACATTCGTTCTCCAGCTGTTAGTGACAGACCTTGCTTTAACAGGAAGCAAGGGGTAGGGCAGGAATTTCTCATCACACTGAGGGTGCATATCTTGTGTGCATGTGTGCAGAAGTATGTGCTTTGTTTGCTTCTGAGATTTTTGAGGGTGAGCCTATGATCAAAAGCCAGGCATCAAAGTGTTAAGCGAGTTGCCTGTGATTTTGAGTTATCTCATGTCAGCTTTCCTTTCTCAAGGTACTGAAAGAAGACACATTTCACTGCTTTCTAAAGAACTTCTGATGGGGCATGAAGGAGTGAACCAACTGATCAGGAAACTGCCAGTCTTCAAAAGGCCTCATTGCCAGTGGAAAGAGGAGAAACAGAAAAAAATGACCCTGCAGAAAGCAAATGCTCTGATGATTCATGCATTATTTGCAATTTTTTTGAATAAGAACTAAAAACTAAACACTGCTTGAGGCTGGGAGTTTCTCTGGGGGAAAGAATAAAGAGTTATTTCCCTCTCAGGACAACACCTAATATTTGCACAGCATGGTAAAGTAATTTTCACAAGTATTATTTTGTTTGTCCATTTTTATACTCAGGCTGAATTAATCCTCAGTTTTCATTTTTGATTGAATCTGTCTTTGCTGACAGAAGTTTTCTGGCGACCCAGGCAGTCCTCAGTATGAGATAATGTGATGGAGGATGCAGTGAATCAATCACATCTCTGCTGGAATTGCTTTCTGGAGACTTTGAGATGTCAGGGTTGAAATGTCACACAGGAGGTCACTGGCTTGGTGGATAACTGGAGATATGACTCCATGAAGGCATTGCTTATCCGTGTTTCAAGCATATCTTGCTTCTTTTGAGAGGTAAATGGGATGGATGAAGAGGGGGAGAGTTAGTCCTGAATTTGTACCCTGGCTCTGCCACTTACCAGCTCTGCTGCTCTTGCTAGGGAGATCATGTTAACATATTAACACCAATAATAATCACTGAAGGTTATGAGTCCTATAAAGTAAGTAGCATTTGCCCCATTTTACAGAAAAGGATACAGCATCAGAAAAGTTAGTTGCTTTCCCTAAGTTCCCTGGGCACATTTTTTTTTTATTATACTTTAACTTCTGGGGTGCATGTGCACAACATGCAGGTTTGTTACATATGTATACATGTGCCATGTTGGTGTGCCGCACCCATTAACTTGTCATTTACATTAGGTATTTCTCCTAATGCTATCCCACCCCCTCCCCCCATCCCACGACAGGCCCCGGTGTGTGATGTTCCCCACCCTGTGTCCCAATGTTCTCATTGTTCAATTCGCAACTATGAGTGAGAACATGCGGTGTTTGGTTTTCTGTCCTTGCGATAGTTTGCTCAGAATGATGGTTTCCAGCTTCATCCATGTCCCTACAAAGGACATGAACTCATCCTTTTTTATGGCTGCATAGTATTCCATGGTGTATATGTGCCACATTTTCTTAATCCAGTCTATCATTGATGGACATTTGGGTTGCTTCCAAGTCCTTGCTATTGTGAATAGTGCCACAGTAAACATACATGCGCATGTGTCTTTATAGCAGCATGATTTATAATCCTTTGGGTATATACCCAGTAATGGGATGGCTGGGTCAAATGGTATTTCTAGTTCTAGATCCTTGAGGAATCGCCACACTGTCTTCCACAATGGTTGAACTAGTTTACAGTCCCACCAACAGTGTAAAAGTGTTCCTATTTCTCCACATCCTCTCCAGCACCTGTTGTTTCCTGACTTTTTAATGATTGCCATTCTAACTGGTGTGAGATGGTTATCTCATTGTGGTTTTGATTTGCATTTCTCTGATGGCCGGTGATGATGAGCATTTGTTCATGTGTCTGTTGGCTTCATGAATGTCTTCTTTTGAGAAGTGTTTGTTCATATCCTTTGCCCATTTTGATGGGGTTGCTTGATTTTTTCTTGTAAATTTGTTTAAGTTCTTTGTAGATTCTGGACATTAGCCCTTTGTCAGATGGGTAGATTGCAAAAATTTTCTCCCATTCTGTACATTGCCTGTTTACTGTGATGGTGGTTTCTTTTGCTGTGCAGAAGCTCTTAAGTTTAATTAGATCCCATTTATCTATTTTGGCTTTTGTTGCCATTGCTTTTGATGTTTTGGTCATGAAGTCCTTGTCCCTGGGCACACTTATTACCTGGATGCAAACTCAGGGTTTGTAATGCCACGCCCTGTGAGGACTCCATCACATCATTACTGTCTTCCCCAAATGGGTGTGGCCACATTATTGGACGCAGGCCATATTATTGGACCATTGTTAAGGAATGATAGCCACATCAAGAAGTGGTTTGAATTCCCAGCATACTGCCCACAAGTAAAGCTCACAAGTATTCTGTTGAGTGGTTTGTATAACTAAAAAAGACTGGGTGATAGTGCTTTGATGTTGGCCAATAACAACAAGACCCTTCTGTTCTCTTTTGTCTTATATTCTCTCTCAGATTCTGTGCTCTGATTAGTGGCTGAATCTCTTGTTTCTATCAAATGATTTAATTCATGTAAACAAGCATATTTGTATGTAGCATTGCCTCTGCCTATGAAAACTTAGGGAAGTAACATCATTCCAATTATTGGTAAAAAAAAAAAAAAAAAAGGGAGAGCAGAGCCATCTTCCATAAGATTATTGGAGAGATTACTGTGACAATGCGTTTATAGCACTTAACACAGTGCCTGGGACAGAATAGCACCTGTTTTCAGTCATAACTATTATTAGTGCAGTTTTAAACTAGCTGTGCTTGCAAGTACATCACTTGGCCTCAAACCTTCACAACTAGCTGCCAATGTATCTGCAGCAATACCCAGCTTCAATGCACACAATTTCTAAAGTGTCTGACGTCAGGGTTTTGGATGTGAGGATTGCTCACTTCTTTCTCTTTCTCAGAATGGTCTCTGCTTTCTTTTCCCATGACTACTGGCATTTTTAAGATAAACTAGTTTTAAAATGCAAAGCACTCTTGTCTCAAAAGTACCATAAGTTTAAAACAATAATGCCAGACTCATCTTGGGAACCTTATCATACACTCTCTAAAGCCAAATATCTTCTTATTCAGGTCCAACCTCCACTGAGAGGCAATGAGAGTTAAGCCTCTTGCCCATGTCTCTGGGCCTGTTCAATCTTAAAAGAGAACTTCCTCCCTGTGATTCCCATGGCAGACAGTGCTTAATTAATTCTAATGAACATGGAACGGTCAGCCTCTTCTTGTCCCTGAGATGTGGCCCAGGGGGTTAATCTCCCATCTGCTAGTTAATCGCCTTCATCCTCAGGCTGAGTTAAGCCTCAATTTTCATTTTTGATTGAATCTGTCTTTGCTGACAGAAGTTTTCTGGGCGACCCAGCAAGTCCTCAGTATGAGATAATATGATGGAAGATGCAGTGAATCCATGTCTGTGCTGGACTTTTGGAGATTTTGAGATGTCAGGGTTGAAGTATCACAGGAAGTCACTGGGCAGGCAGATAACTGAAGAAATGGCTTCATGAAAGCGTTGCTTATCTCTGTTCCAAACATATTTGGCTCCTTTTGAGAGGTAAATAAGGACAGACAAAGAGGAGGAGAGTTAGTCCTGAATTTGTATCCTGGCTCTGTCACTTACTAGCTCTGCTGCTCTTGCTAGGGAGATCATGTTAACATATTAACACTGATAATAATCACTGAAGGTTATGAGTCTTTTATATCTTTACTACCCAAAATGTGGTCCTTGGGCCAGCAGCATCAGCATTTCCTGGATGCTTGCAAGAAATGTAGACTCTCAGGCCACACTCCAAATTAGTTAGAGATTCTGATTAAATGAACAAGAATATGCATTTAATCAAATTCTCTGAGTAATTTGTATGCTCTGGACAGTTTGAGAAGCACTTGCAATTATCTCATTTCTTCCTCATTATGATACTAAAGATACTCATTTTGTAAATTCTGTCTCCTGGTAATACTAATCACTACCCTGCTTTACATGGAAGGAAACTGAGGCTCAGAGAGGTCAAATGGCTTTCTCAATATCATACAACCAGAAAGAGGGTTTGAAGCTAAGCTCCCGCCAAAGCAGATGCTCTTAACCGCTATGCAGTTGGGAGACTTAAATAAGATGCTAAGTATCTATCACTCAGCAGAGTACTTGGCCCACCATAGATGGATGATACATGCTCGTAACCTTCTCTGTTCCTTCTATTCTCTTTCTCTGTTCTGGTTATTTTCAGACTTCCAGATGTTCCCTTGCCATGGCATATATGTTGGTCCACCCTAGATAGGATGGGACCTGCCTAAATTCCTGGCTCCCCCTTGACTAGTACAGTGGTTCTTGATTGTGCCTTGGAGGGAGTGATGTCTGTTTTCCCTCGGCATCCTAGAGTGTCTCCTGGAGGGTGTTGCTGGCCCCTCTTCTCCTTCATCTCCGCTGCAAAGAACTCGATGTTTGCTCCTGGCCGTGAAGCCTGGATGGAAAGCAATTCCCTGATAGGCTGGCTGGCATCTTGTTCCCTTCCTCTTGACAGGTATCATGGGTTTTCCTAGGGCAGGCATGGGATGAGTTCAGGATTTTCACTCCTTATTCCTTTTGGTCCAGGGAGTTGCATAAATGGACTAGTCTTTTTTGAGGGGGAGGGACTTGTGGTTTCACAATGTTTTTTTTGAAAAATAAAGGGTTCTGATTTATAGATACATTATTTCTAAAAAGGATGAGCAGGTTTATAGTTAACCAGTTTCTATGGTTTTGATTTCTCAGTAATGAGAACGTTAAATCACATACGACATGAGAATGGTAGAAGGATTTAAAGAGAGAAACATGGGATCTGGATTAAATGAACAACAGTGTAATTGAGTTCCATGATGCCATCATTTCTAGATTCAATTTTTCAACCAGATGTATCTCAGATCTTATTAGGTGTTCCTTAGAAGACAGAGCAGATATAGAGCCTGTGACATTCACACCACCTAGTCAAACCTTATCTCAGGCTTTCGACATCAGTATATGGTGAGGAAATTGCTTTGGGACGTGATGGAAAACTTCGGGGCAGCTGGGTGAAGACCATAGTGAATCAGATTATTGAAGTAACTTCTCTCATTTGATTATTATCCTTGGCAATGAATTTAGAGAACTTATGACAAGTGGATTTGTGACTATATTTAGGGAAAGAAGCCTGAAATCAGGAGAAGAAAGGAGAATGTACATACACCCTGGAGAGCCTGCTGGCCATAACAGAAAATACGTTAGTTATTTATTGTTGCATAACAAATCACCTCAAAAACTAAGTGACTTAAACAGCAACAAATGCTGATTATGACACAGTTTCTGTGTGTCAGGAATTCAGGAGTGATTCAGCTGCGTGATTCTGGCTCAGGGTCTGTCACAGAGTTACAGTCAAGATGTTGGCAAGGACTGCAATCTCTGAAGGTTTAAATGGGATTTCTAATGGGACCGGAGGATCCATTGCTGACTCAGGTAGCTGGAAAGGTTGTACTGTCTCTTGGCAAGATGTCTCTGTTCCCTGGACACTGAAGAGCCCTTTGGAGTGTCTTGAGTGTCCTCACAATCGTATGTCTGCCTTCCCTCAAAGCACATCTTTCAAGAGAGTAAGACAACTAGCCTCAGAAGTCACACGTTGTCATTGCCACAATATCCTGTTGGTTATACAAGTCAGCCCACTTCAGTGTGAGAGGAAATTATACAAGAGTGTGAATACTGGTAGGTGGGGGTCACTGGGGGCCATCTTTGAGGCTGGATATCACAAAATATAACATATAATCATCTGGGGACTGGGGCAAGTGGGGCATTCTGGGTTCCTAACATTCTCCTTAATTGTGTAATCTTAGATCATTTGGAATCTCTTGGTCTCAGCTTCTTAACCTCTAAAGACATTAGAATGATCTCAAGTACTCTAATGCTATGGGCTTTTGGTATGATGGAAAGACAGAAAATTTGCAGCCTGAGGACCTCAATTTGAAGTCCAACTCCCTTTCACTTGCTGGAAGGTCTAAGGCAAGTCACCCCTGGCTCTGAAGAATGGATTTTCAATCTGCAAAGTGGAGATGGTCTTGAGGATTAAAAGAGATAATGGATGTGGAAGTGTTTTAAAAGTCTAAGTTCCATGCACTTGTATGATGTTTTATTTCCTCGTAAAAAAGCTGAAGTAGAGGAAGCCAGAAGGCAGTATCATTATCATGAAAATAAAATTACCTTCTATTCTTCAGTGCATTATGAGCCCTGGAAACAGCCTCTTCTATCTGCCAGGCTAGGCTGTGATCTTTTGAGCTATGCCAGGTGGTTATTATAATAGAAACTAAAAGCCACATTATTTCACATGTATGCTTTACAACTTATAAAGAGCTTTTACTGATATTATGTTATTTAGGCCTCATTTTTTTGCCAGTATAAAATATCTTGTTTATGAAAGTACTTTTTAAACTAGTGTTTCTTAGAAATGTGAATGTATGATCTTAGAAAATTCATGCTGATTGTTATTTTTAGGATTGCTTATCACTCTCACCCATGAAGTAGCTAAAGTCGGTCAAGTGGGTCTCCTCCTTATCTTTTAACATATGAGGAATTTGCATCTCAGAAAAGTTAAGTGGCTTATCAAAGACTCAGAGCCACTCAGGATGAATCTGTAAAGGCACATTTATGTCTATGGCTATTTTTTTTAATGTTAAAAACTGTGATTTAAACCACTGAGATGGAAATGACAATCAAACTAATCAAAAGTATTATTATTATTAAATTCTATGAATCCATCTTATGTTCTTTCCTCATGCCAAGGACTGGAGTCACAAAGATGCAGAAAATGTGGTTTCTAACCTTGTGTAGCCCACTCGCTGGTGGAGATGGTGGATCAGGCTAGACATGCAGGTAAATAATTTTAATGTAGTGTGATACTTCTCACTGTAGAAGTTTATTAAAAAGTATGTGCTCTGGGGAAAAAACTGGTGACCAAAACGTAATCTTCTGGTTAAGGTTGTAAGAAAGGGGAAGGGGTCTTAAGCTGTATGCTAGAGGCAGGAAGGGAGTTGCTGAGTAGATGAAGATGAAGGACATTGCACAGTGTGGGGAGGGAGCTTCAAGAGGCTTGCTTCCCAAGTGATGGGCACGCGGGGGCTGGGTGTGAATACCCTGGTATGCATATCACAACTATTGTGACTTTGTTCTATGAATGACAGAGAAACATTGGTGTATTAAAAATACGTTTTTCTCTGATTATAAAAGTACAGACATCCCTCAGTATCCGTGGGGGATTTGTTCCAAGCCTCCCACGAATGCCAAAATCCATGGATGCTCAAGTCCCTGATATAAATGGCACAGTATCTGCATGTAACCTACGTACATCCTCCCTTATGCTTTAAATCATCTCTAGATTACTTATAATACTTAATATAGTGTAAATGCTATGGAAATAGTTGTTATACTGTATTGTTTAGGGAATAATGACAAGAATACTATACATGTTCTGCATACACACAATATTTTTGAATATTTTCTATTCACAGTTGGTTAAATCCACAGTGCAGAACCCACAGATATGGAGGGCCAATTGTATTTAGAAGGCTTTTGAACAGGGAGATGGCATGAAGACAGTTATAAATACATTTAGAAAATAGGCAGGAATGAGGCGATAAGTTTGTAGGAGACTAAGGAGGTGGGTCAGCCTGGAATGAAAGGGAGTTTAGTGTTGCCTCACACTGGGAGGTAAGTGGACTTATAGCCCTTGCACAGTAATGTGCTGTAGTTCAGGGGCCAGCAAACGTTTTCTGTAAAGGGATAGATGGTAAAAATTTTAGGCTTTATGGGCCATATGGTCTCTGTAGCAATTACTTAACTCTGCTGTTGTAGCAATGTATCAACAAATGAGTGGGGCTATGTTCCAATAAATCTTTATTTATAGATACTACATTTTGATTTCATATGCTTTTCACATATCATGGAATGTTATTCTTCTTTTGAATTTTTCAGTCATTTGATAATGGTCAAATCATTTTCCGTTCATGAGCCTTCCCAAAACAGGTGTGGAACATATTTTACCCAGAGACCATAGTTTGCTGAACCCTCTGGTAGCGTCTGGAAACCCCATTGCCATTTCTACCTGCATCAACTAGGCAAATTAACACACACCAGTCGTAGTAAATGGAAATGTCACAGAGCATACTCCTGCCACACAGCATTCTTCTCCAGGTCACATCTGGAATTGAAACATACTCATAAATAGCAAAACTTAAAGGGTGAGCAAGGAGAGGCAGGTGTGCCTGCTCAGGTCATTTTCTATAACTGGCTGTTGAGATTCTGTGGGCAAGTCAGGACTTTGCGGAATTCCAGACCAAGACTGTTTTCACATGCCTCTGCCCTGGCCATCCAAGGCTAGCTGTGCTGTGACTGCTGTCAGGTCAATGGTTGAAATAACTTGTCTCCAAAGGAAGACAAATGTGTGTGCTTCTTGGATGAATCTGGCACCACACTTAGGTGAACGGTTTAAAGTCAAATCTTTTAAAAGACACATCTGGGACTTTTGTCCATGCGTTCTAATGGATATTCACAGAAACATACAGAGTACTTGCGTTATGTCATTGACAAAACTCATTGAAAATACTCATAGCCTTGGCTGGGTGTGGTGGCTCACACTTGTAATCCCAGCACTTTGGGAGGCCAAGGAGGGCAGATCACCTGAGGTCAGGAGGTCAAGACCAGCCTGGCCAACATGATGAAACCCCATCTCTACTAAAAATACAGAAAAAATTAGCTGGGTGTGGTGGTGTGCACCTGTAACTCCAGCTACTCAGGAGGCTGAGGCAGAATAATCACTTGAACCCAGGAGGTAGAGGTTGCAGTGAGCCGAGATGGCACCACTGCACTCCAGCCTGGGCAACAGAGCGAGACTTCATCTCAAAAAAAAAAAAATACTCATAGCCTTATTTCACAGGTGAGAGGAAGGATTCCATTTACAATCCCACAATTAATGGATAGCAGAAGTTGGGGCTTACATCCAGATCATTTGACTTCATTTATTTTTCTCCCACACCACCTAGCTTTGTATATAGTATATTTTGAATGGGGTTGGGGAGGCCTAGGTAGAGAAGGGAGAATAAATGGAGCACCCAGGAGACTGCCTTTTCCAGAGGAGCGAGGAGCATGGCACAGATGTATTTGTTCAGTCTCCTAAGAAGTGAGATCAGCTTCCTTAATCTAGCTTTATTTCCTGACGGCCTCCACTCTCTTCCCTGCCCTTGCCTCTCCTCTCCATCTCTCTTGCTACATTCTACCAGCAGGTGGAAGCAATTATTGCTATGCCCAGGCCAAGACACATGAAAGCAAACAATATCTTAGCAAATATGATTTTAAAACACAATAAGCATTTGAACCTCAGCAAACATGTAGCTAATACATATTCTGTTTTGTATCAGTTATATTTCTGGCAAAAAGCAAAGGACAGAACTAAGAGGATTTCATGATTTTCCAGTGAGCCATAAGGAAATCCCTGGTTCGCTTATAATTAGGATGGTGAAAACCCAACTAGGAACAATCATGAAAATTCTCCAATTCTACCTCTGACATCCTCCTTTCTAAACCATCCATGTTCCTCCAAAGATTATCAGGGAGTGTGTGCCTGTGTGATTCTCTTCTAGGCATTGGGGCAGGTTGGCTGGCCAGCTTTGTGAATGAATGATCCACGTCCACATTATAAGCTGGTTATACTAAGAATGGTATCCTGGAAACCAAAACTGTTTCTCAGATTTTCTCAGATCTGTGCAGAATTGGGTGATTTTTCTCCCCCACTCCCTCTTTTTGCCTTCAGCCACCCCTAATAAATACAACCTAATTCCCTAACACCTTTCCTTTCTCTCACCCAACATACAGCATGGGGCCCATTGCTTTCCCCTGAGATGCCTAGATGGGGGCTGCCCTTGTATGCACTGTTGCCCCCCCTTACCATGTTTATATAGGGATTAGCTCTTTTTTACAGTCTGTAGACACACATGCATTTATATGTAGTCTAGATTTTCATGATGATTCTGAAGGTCGAAGGAATAGGGAGTTTACATTTTGTACGGGAGCAAATTTCTCAAATCCCTTTGAACATATTCTCCCTCTCCCTTGCCCTTCCTCCTTCACCCGCCCTTTCTCTGACCCTCCCCATGCGTACCTCATTTCTTTGCCCTTCATCTCACTTCTGAATCATCCTCAGGTCACTTGATATCTCATCCCTTTCTGATGAGCAGTTTGGCTTCTCCCCACTTCTACTTTCAGAATCCTCCAGCTACCAAGACCCACTCTCCTCAGAGAGTTGCTGGAAATTTTAGTAACAAAAATTTGCCCTGTCACATTTAGGACACTTGCTTTCTTGTCTTTGTTCTATCATTTATAGGCTGTGTGAAATTACACACAACACTGTATGTCTTGGAACTAGTTTCCTTTCTGTAGAATGTAGCTAACCTCTATTCTGTGATCACAAGGATCATCAAAATAAAAAATAATCACAGCTAATATGTGTGGTATAGCAACCATGACCATGTCAAGTGCTTTCTGCACATGGTTCCATTTATATTGTCACCCCTACTTCACAGACTACTAAATTGAGTGTCTAAGCTGCTAACTCACCTGCCCAAGGTTATTTGGCCAGCAAGCAACAGAATGAGGATCAGCATTTAAGATATGAATATTCTATACACAAAAGGTACCATTACAGAGAAACTAGAGTGGTATCGGCCCAGATAAGGGTTCATGCCTATTTGCTTATAGAACAGGTGGAGCTACATTAAATGCTTTTAGGACAATGGAAGACATTGTTTGAATTTCCCAAAAAACCCAGAATAACTCAAAATTACTCATTATCTTGGCCTTATTGGCATTTGACTCTGCTATGAATACAATATACCTCACAGAAGCATGGCAGTCTAGTAGGGTGGTTTTGGAAAAAGGCTAGGATTTAGGAGCAGGTTTAAGCAACTTAAGCCTTCTCAGCTTCCATTTTCTCGTCTGTACTTTCATAATGCTGATTTTTAAAAGCACCTGTGTGGAAAGTAAAGGTTCAATGAAACAGCACAAATGAAGTGTTTAACATTTGGTCCGGCATGTAGTAGTTGCTCAATACATCTTGTTTATTAATAATAGCCACAATGATAATAATGAAGTAATAATGAATTTATATAATATTATTGTGAAAGTTCAAATGAGTTTTGATCTTGCCCCTCTCCTCTGTTCAGTGGCTGCATGGTTTTTATGATCTACCTTGTATGGCTTAATGTTGGCAGGTGGGAGATTTTGATAGACATATGATAGAATTGGGAGCCCCTAAGACTTGTATTTTAGTCACAGACATGTATTAGTTCCTCGTGTTGTGAGCTTGAGCATGTTACTTTGTCTAAGTTAAGCTTACTTGTAAAAATAATCATGAATATTCCTGCCCTTTCTCCTCCCCTCAGCCTCTCCACACCCAGTGAGAGGTCCCATTGATAGTGTATATGAAGGGGCTTTACAGACTCTGGAGTGCTGTATACATGCTACTTTTTTCTCTCTTTCAATTGCAGTGTTTTCCCATTCCCCTTAAATGACCCAACACCACACTCCTGGTAAAATAAATGCATTTGTGCATGAACATTTGGCAAGTAATGGGAGCCACATTTGCAATAGATGTTTTCCCTTGAACAGCCAAGCGAGCCACAGTGAGCTGCACTGTAGCAGTGACATTTACAATAATCAGTTTAGAAGAGCAATTGCCACCTTGACTATTTTACTAGTATGGAGTACTAGAGACTATTTAGGGTGATTAGATAAGCAAATCAGCAATTTTGTAGAGCCGTCAGAGAAGAGGGTGGAAATAAATGAATATCTGAGATCCTGGATTTGCAATCAGACCAAGAAAGAGAAGCATAGAAGAATAGGTCCCATTTATTTGGGGGAGAATCATACACCACTTTGTATGGAGGTTTCACTTTCTAGGAACATTTTCTAGTGCTTTCAACAACATTGTGACATAAGTAGTACTATGCCCATTTTACAGATGAGGAAACTGAGGCTCAGAGGTTTAAGTCACCAGTCTGCTCCTCCTTACATTCTGTTTTTCAGAGAATGGTGCCCTCACCTATCCAGTCACACGAGCCAAAGTCCTATAAGTAAGCTCTGGTTTATCCCTTTCTCTCACTTCTCATATCCAACTTACCATTCAGGCCTGCTGATTTTAGTCCTTAAATATCATTTAGCTTCTGTTTTCTCTTTCCATTGAAATTCTCATTGCAGCCCTTGTATGGATTACCTCCTGACCTGTGTGCCTGTGTCCGTGTTGTCCACCAGTCTGTCCTCCACATAGGTTAGCCCATGCCCCGCACCTCCCAATCCTCCTTAGAATGAGGACAAACCTCCTCACTGTGGTCACCTTTCCATTTTTCTGACCTCACTGTGTGCCCCTCCTCTATGCTCTGCACTGCAAAGACTTGTACTGGCCAAGAGTCTTGTACTGGCCAAGATCAAGGTCCCCCTGCACCACACCTTTGCCTGGGATGCCATATCCTCATTACTTTACCCACTTACTGCCCACTTGTGCTTCTGATCTCAGCCCCAGCTGCCCTTCCTAGGGGAAGCGATTCCTGACCTTTGTAACCGGGGCAAAGCCTTCTCTTGGGTGCTCTCAACGTTCCAGGTACCTGGCTGCACAACACTTGTACCAGTCAATCCTTTACATTAACTTGAGTAATAGATGTGTTAGTGTCTTTCTCTGCCTCCCAAGAGTGAAGCCAGGAAAGGTAAGGCCTTATCTGTTTGCATTCGTACAGTCTAGTGTGCTCAGTAAAATATTGTTTAATGAGAATGAATTGGACATGACAGCATGGCTAGAAAGTGATGGATTTTGGATTTAAACGTACTTCTTTCTGTTTCTAGAGACTTTGCTGTTAATACCATTCACTTTTGGGCAGTGTCATTTCAGCAGTAGGACTGATAAGGGTACTTTATACTAAGATCAAACATATTTTGGATCCATCAGATGAAGTTTGATAAAAATGGGTTATTAAGAACCCACTGATAAGCAGAGCTGCCTGACCAAGATTTCCACATTTTGCATCAAAGAGAAATATAATGAAAGTGGATCTACCTGGGCTGATGGGAGCGGGCAGAGGGCTGGAGAGTGAAGCAAGAAGGGCTACTTCTATAATGCCCTTGACCCTACCTTTCTCTGTTCTTCACTCTGGCTGAAACTGACCACTCTGAATGCATTCAGATAATGATAAATTATCTCCATCAGACAGTGTGTGTGTGTGTGTGTTGGGTCATGCACAAGAGAGGCAGCTGCTATGAATAAATGAAGCCCTGTAATTAAGGATTGTGTAGAAAATTGCAAGGATGCATTGGTGCTTTGTCCTTAGTACTCCTCCCTAAGGCCACATTTCCTAGAACTGGCTTGTATTTGCCACTGACACTACTAGCAGCAGGATGGAAGGGAGGAAGAGAGAGGCCAGGTGTTGCAATACTTAGCGCCTAATTTCAGCTCTGCTACAAACTAAAAAACTAACCAACTTTGGTTAACTCCCTAACCTCTTTGAGCCTCCGTTTCCTCATCTGAAAAATCAGTAATGGTTTGAATTCCTTTAAAATCTGACATTCTATTATCTCTCTCTCTCCACTGTGGAAAACTGGGAGCTATTGTTCTTTTATCGTCTCTAGTGGACGTTATTACTTCTGCATTACAAAGGTGCCCTTTCCAATCTAAATAAGCCCTCAAAGAAATTAAGTCTGTAATCATTTCCACCTGGTAAGTGAAAAGGCACGAGAAAATAGCTAGTTGTCAATAGCTCTGTGGATGGCAACAAATTAATTCAATGGCATGGGATCCGTGCAAACACGTGCATATAGAGCCATAATTTGCCTTTCATTTTCCTTTGCAACTCAGAAGAAAGTGAATAATTTCTGATAAGCCTCTCATTTGAACATATTAAAAAAACATGTCATTGGCAAAAGGTGGATTTGGTTGCTTGATTACCATATATCTCCGAGTATGCAGAACAGTTATTTTTCAGTTGGGAGTAATTAGCTGAGTAGAAAGCTGCACAATCTTGGGGGCAGAAAAATCTTTGTATGTCTTATAGTGGCATGGAGAAAGCAAAGTGAAAGGGCAGAGCATAGGAGGTCATTAAATAACTAGATAAGGGGTCAGCGGCATTCCCTCTGGTTACTCACAGGTGAGGCCCTAAAGCAATGGCAGCAAAATTGTGGGTGGGAATGTGTTTGTAGGGTCTAGTTAGTTTACCCAAGAAAAGTGCAAAAAGAGAAAGGGCTAAAAAGATGTAGACTGTAAAATTCATGGCTTCATTTGCTCTTCCGCCTTCAAAACCTTTTTGCTACCACTGTCATTTTCTCAGCTTGTCTAAGCCACCTTGGCTTATCAACTGCGAGGGAAAGTTGTTTAAACTCTCTAGGCCTCCTTTTTTTTCCACTGGTACACTTAGGGGCACTAATTCCTGATTTTTCTGCTTGAGTTATTGTTGTTCAGAACCCATAATTGTTTGCGTATGTGCCTTATAAGACATGCCACCTAACGCACATTGTGGCAACCTCAGGTGTAGGAGTTAGGACATGTGTGTGCCTGGATTTGGCTGTTACTAACTAGACGGAGTGGGGAGAAAGGGCAGAGGACACCATTGTAGACTTTTTCTAGATTCTTTTTTTTTCTCCAGAAAATGACATTGCTCTTATATTTGAAGACAACTATCTGCCTAGGCATATGGAAATTCTAAGGTTGCCAGAGCTTTGCATTGATTCTAGGGCAGCGTTTCAAGATTGCTGGAGTAGCATCATCGTTCTACTTTATAGATTTCAGTCAACAAGCTGGTCATGGCCTCCTCAATGTGCCAGAATCTTATAGATGGTGAGCGTCAGTGGGCTGGAATCACAGTTTCCATCTCTTAGGCTGGGCAGTCCCATGGGGGCAATGGTAAAAATTTAATTGGAACATATATCAGAAGTAATGAGAAATCCATCTCCTTAAACGCTTCCTAGGAGATGTCCTGAAGATTTATAAAAGACACTTCATTGATCAAATGACTCTGATGTTTCCCTCCCACTGGAAGCAATTCAGGTCACCAGGTAACCTCTGCTCATAGGATTTATTTATGGCATAGCATATACTATTTAACTTAATATTCTGATTAGCGGAGCTAGCAAACACACAGCATCAGTATAAACTGCAGTATCATAACAGACTTCCTTTAAAAATCTTCTAATTTTTCTTTAAAAACACTGATGTTTTTGTAACTTACTTCATCTTTAGGAATATGAACATTTTATAATGCTGGAAAAATTATTTGAATTTCTTTTCATTTAAAACCTATAGCTTTTATTCCAGCTTTCACAAATATTTTATATTCCCACTATAGAAAAATTGAGTTTGGAGATAAACATGAAGAAAAAAGTCACCCATAGCTCCATCCAAAAGTCAACAACTCTTAATATCTTGGTCTAGTTTTCATTCTTTTTGCTATGTTTCATATGGTTTCATCATATGTCATAAATAACTGTATATATATATATGAGTTTTAAAATAATACATTTTGTATTGTCATAAATGAAATACATATTTAATATGGTGTGATTAGGACATATAGAGAAATATAAAAAGGAAAATTAAAGTCATTTAAAATCTTACCAGAGATAATAACCATAAACATTTTGATGTATTTTCTCAGAATATTCTTTCCTATGCCTTTTATATTTTTCTTCATTATTAAATATTTCAAGCATATAGAAAAGATAGAAAATAATATAAGAAACACCCATCTATTCACCATGAAAAATTTTAAAATATTGATATTTTCCTACATATATTTCAGATTCTTTACTTTTTGTTGTCCCTTGCCCTCCCCCTCCTTTTTTTCTGGCAAAACAAAGCATTACAGATACAGTTGCAGCTCCCTATGCTCAATTTTATCTTTCTAAAATTTATTCATATTGAAATGTCTACCTCTGGTCTATTTACTTTCCCCGCTGAACAATACTTTACCATATGGAAATACCACGATGTACAATTACAAGCAATAGTGCCATATACATTCCTGTATAGGCTTCTCAGGAACAGTCCCTCTTACTATGTTCCTGGAAGTGGGATTGCTAAATTGTAGGGTAGGCTTGTCTTCATTTTTACTATGAATTGCCAATTATTTGAAGTAGTTGTAACAATTTGTATTCCCACAAGCAATACTGGGAAGCTTGTTTCGTGTTTGGCTTCACTTGATACTGTGAGGCTTTAACATTTTTTTGCCAATCATATGAGTGTGAAATGCTACCTTTTAATTTATATAGCGCACATACTTTATTACTGGGGATACATGTAACCTTTCTTTCTAATGCACAGCTGTCATGGATTTGTTCTCAATGTAACTCATTTATTAAGTACTGGAAATTGCATGGCTTCTTGAAGTTGCTAATCAGGGCTGCAGACAGATTTGATGGGTTAGATCCACGTTCTTCAATTCGGCCTCTCTGGTGTCAGTATTTCTGCCTTCTAGTTTTAGTGGTTCCCCTTTTCAGGGCCTGGGAACATTCTGGCTGTAGAAATCAGTTGCAGTAATGGAAAGGATTTTTACTAAAGCAACTCAATTGTCTTCTTACCTAGTAATTATGCAGACTTTAAAATATATTTATGAAAATCACTCAAGTTCTATACAAAAACATACACTACCAAAGCATATACAAAGTGCAAGTTTTCTTTCATTCTTCTCCTCTTCCTCCTCCAATAAATAACCACGTGTAGAGAGCCTCTACTTTTTCCTTTGTATTTGTGTTTATGCACAAATGCAATGAATATTCTTGAACATGTCTCCTTGGGCCCATGAGCAGAAGGTGAATGTGATTCTTTTAACTTAATTTTATCTATCAGCATCAGCACAGTATTCTATAATATGGAAGTATGAGAACTAATCTAACTCTTCTAATAATGGGCATTTAGGTTGTTTCTAGTTTTTCATTATTTTAAGTAATGTTGTGGAAAACATTCTTGTCAATGTCTGTGGACATCAGTGTGAAAATTGTCTTAGGAGATATTTGTAGAAATGCTATTTACATGCTATTTTTTGCCTACTTTATTAATTTTTATTTAAAACATCTTAAACCTTAGGAATTGGTGACTTCTAAGTAGGTGTAGGACACGGTACCTAGATTCTCTGAGCTTTATGTTCTGTATAAAGTGGAGGAGGTGACAGTAACTACCTGATGGGGTAATTTTGAGGATTAAATGAGATACTGTGTACAAAGTCCATAGCATGGGTTTGGATCACAGTAGAGACTAGAAAGTTCCCTTATGCCTCCTCTTAGTCCGCCCCCAACCCCAATATACCCTTGGATATTTTTCCAGCACAGATTTTAGAATTTGATAGAAATGGAATCATACTGTGATCACTCCATGGTACAAGGTTTTTTTTCAGTCAAGAAAATGTTTTTGATATTCAACCATGTTGCTGCACATGTCAATAGTTCTTCTTTCTCCTCCTACCTCAGCTCTTAGAGAAGGAATAGTGTAAAAAAGAGAGAAATAAAACAATACATTTCCACTTATAACAGGTTTTGGTCTAGAGCTGGCGTTGTTCTCAAATATCTCTAACAGGTTCCCGTGGAAAGAAAAATTTATTTTCTATCCAGAACATAACAGGAAACATAGCAGAGGCAAAAGCCTTCCCAGTCCGCTGTATTGTTGACTGTATTTCTCAAATAGTAAATGCAGGCAAAGGGGCAGCTCTCAATCCTTATTTTCTCACTATCAGCCCCGCCACTCCTATTTTTTCATCTGGGAAAAATAATGATGATTATAATAACAATAGAAAAACTAATAGAAAAACAATAATGATGATTGTAATAACAATAGAAAATAATAAAAAACAATAGAAAACAATAATGATGATTGTAATAACAATAGAAAAACAATAACAAGGACAGTAGAAAAGGTTATTGAATGCACTGGCTGTGGCAGGGAGCAATTAGAAACGTTTTGTTTTGTCCCTTTACTTCTTCAAAGTTGCTAAGTGGACTCATTCTTACCCACCCTTTGGATAGAATCTTTGACATTTCATATTTCACTGAGTAATTTAAGCTGTTAAGAAATCCTGTCTAGTTTAACACAGGAACAGAAAACCAAACACCGCGTGTTCTCACTCATAAGCGGGAGTTGAACAATGAGAACACATGGACACAGGGAGGGGAACAACACACACTGGGGCCAGTCAGGGAGTGGAGGATGAGGGGAGGGAGAATATTAGGACAAATAGCTAACTCATGTGGGGCTTAAAACCTAGATGATGGGTTGATAGGTGCAGCAAACCACCATGGCACACATAGACCTATATAATAAACCTGCACATTCTGCACCTGTATCCTGGAGCTTAAAGTAAAAAAAAAAAAAAAAAAAAAAAAATCCTGTCTAGTTTAATTTCAAAATTCAAAAATCTCATCCAATTCAAAACTTCACCCTTCCTTGCATATTTTAATACATAAAATAACAACAAAAGATAATGAAAAGAGGCATAGGTTGAGCATCCCTAATCTATAAAACCTGAAATCCCAAATGCTCCAAAATCTGAAATCCGTCCGCAAGGATGGCTGAGATAGTGACATGTGTGCTTTCTGATGGTTCAATGTATACAATCTTTGTTTCATGTACAAAATTGTTAAAAATATTATGTAACGTTTCATTCGGCCTACGTGTCTGAGGTGTATATAAACATAAGTGAATTTTGTGTTTCGACTTATTTCTAACCTTAAGAGATCTCTTTATGTAATGTAAATATTCCAAAATCTGAAAAAATTCAAAATCCAAAACACTTCTTGTCCCAAGGAATTCAGATAAGGGATATTCAACCAGTATACCTGAAAAGTCAATGGATACTTTAAAATGAAATTCCAAAAACATTTAAATTGTCCAAAAGACATCAGGAGAAAAGGAACAGGACAAAAAGTGGAGAGGGAGGGTGGTGTAAACAGAAAACAAACAAAATAGTAAAACAAATAATTAAATGGTAAGCCTAAATCCAATTACATCATTCAACCACTGATAAATCTGTATTTAATAACATTAAATGTTAATGAATCATACCACATGCTCCAATTGAAGTGCAGGGGTGGCCAGAATTGATTTAAAAAACCACAAGACCCAATTATATGCTGTATATAAAATACACACTTTAAATAGAAAAAAAGACAAATACAGGTAGGCCTAAATAAGTACATTTAATTTCTTTCTTTTTTTTTTTTTGAGACTCTGTCTCGCTCTGTCTCCCAGGCTGGAGTACAATGGCATAATCTCTGCTCACTGCAACCTCCACCTCCCAGGTTCAAGCAATTCTCCTGCCTCAGCCTCTGGAGTAGCTAGGATTACAGGCACCCACCACCACGCCCAGCTAATTGTTGTATTTTTAGTAGATACAGGGTTTCACCATGTCGGCCAAGCTGGTCTTGAACTCCTACCTCAAGTGATCTGCCTGCCTCAGCCTCCCAAAGTGCTGGGATTACAGGTGTGAGCCACTGCACCCAGCCCTAAATAAGTACACTTAAAAAGACACACTATGCAAACTGTCAGTAATGGAAGTCTGAAATAGCTATATTAATATCAAATAAAATATGCCATAAGTCAAAGAGTATTGCCAAAGATAGAGACATTTCATGACAACAGTAGAGCCATTTCATGAGGAAGACAGATTAAAAAAAAATTAAGTACCTAAAATCAGAGCTTCAATTTGCACAAAACAAAAATAGAACTAAAGGGATAAATAGACAATCCACAATTTTCATTGGTGATTTTAATACCCATCTCTCAAGCAATTGATAGATAAGCTAGACAAAATCTTAGTAAAGATGCAGATGATCTGAAAACACTATCCACTATCTTGAATGAACCTATGGAAGATTACACCCAATAACTGCAGAATACATATACGTTTCAAGTACATGCAGTGTTCACCAGGATAGGTCACATGCTAGGTTATTAAAAAAAAGGCTCAATTGATTAAATCAAATTGAATTCATGCAGTGTATGTTCCCTGACCACAATAGGATTAAAATAGAAATGAACAATAAGAGATCTAGGAAAGCCCCAAGTATTTGGAGATTAAATATAATCTACAAGCCCAAGAAGAAATCACAAGTTTGAATATAAAATATTTTACTCTGAGGGATAATCAAAATACAACATGTCAACACTTGTGAATTACTGCCATGGTAGTGCCCAGAGGGAAATATAGCTGTGCATGCTTATACTGCAGTAGAAAAAAAGAGAAAGGTCTAAAATCAATGACCTAAAGATCCACCTAAAGAAGATTGAAAAAAAAAAAAAAGCCAAAAAAACAAACAAACAAACAAAAAAAAAACAAAGCAAAGAAAACTTGAAGGAAGTAGTAAGAAGGAAGCAATGAAGATAAAAGTGCAGGGATCAACCAAACTGAAGACAGACAAAATAATAGAGAAAATGAACAAGGCAAAAATGTTGGCTCTTTGGAAATATCAACACTTAATAAACCTCTAGCTACTCTGATCATGAAAAAAAGAGAGAAAATAGAAATTATCAATATCAAAGTGAAAGAGAGAAGTGAAATTATCACTACAGATCCTATAGACATTGGGCTGGGCATGGTGGCTCACACCTGTAATCCCAGCACTGTGGGAGGCAGAGGCGGATGGATCACCTGATGTCAGGAGTTTGAGACCAGCCTGACCAACACGGAGAATCCCCGTCTCTATTAAAAATACAAAATTAGCTGGGGGTGGTGGCACATGCCTGTACTCCTAGCTACTTGGGAGGCTGAGGCAGGAGAATCGCTTGAACCCAGGAGGCAAAGGTTGTGGTGTGCAGAGATCACGCCATCGCACTCCAGCCTGGGCAACAAGAGGGAAACTCTGTCTCAAAACAAAACGAAACAAAACAAAACAAAACAAAACAAAACAAAACAAAACAACAATAACAACAAAAACACCATTCAGAAGGGGAAAAGATTTGAGGAGCCACTTTGCAAAGATAATATACAGGTGGGACAAAATGTTCCATATCAATGAGCATCAAGGAAATGCAAATTAAAACCACAGTGAGATACCACTACTCACCCAACAAAATAACTAAGTTTGGAAAGACTAAACACCAAATGTTGGCAAGGATATGGCACAACTGTAACTCTCCTATATTGCTAAATGGGAATATAAAATAGTACAACCACTTTGCCAAATTTCTGGAATTTTCTTACATAACTAATATACATCTCATCAATAATAAATTTTCCTGTTAGGCATTTAGCCCAAATTAGTGAAAATACATGTTAATAAAAATACTTATAGAAGAACACAGTAGTTTTATTCATAATAATCAAAAGTTGCAAATACTCCTGGTGACCATAAATAGAAGATCAGATAGCAAACTATGGTAATTCATACCGTGAAATACTACTCAGCAATAAAAATGCAAGAGTTACTGATATGTGCAACCACATGGATAAATATAAAAATCATTTTGTGGACTGAAAGAAGCCTTATATATAGGGTTATCATAATATGATTCCATTTATGTGGAATTTCTAAAGTTGGCAAACAGTCTACACTGGAAAAAATCCAAGGGTGTAGAGGTGGAGATTGACTGAAATAGGTCATGAGAAGACTTTCTGAGGTTGCATTAGTCCATTTTTCCATTGCGGATAAAGACATACCTGATACTGGGTACTTTATAAAGAAAAATAGGTTTAATGGATTCACAGTTCCACGTGGCTGGGGAGGCCTCACAATCATGGCAGAAGGCAAAAGGCACATCTTACATGCTGGCAAACAAGAGAGAAATGAGAAACAAGCAAAAGGGCTTTCCCCTTATAAAATCATCAGCTCTTGTGAGACTTATTCACTACCACAAGAACAGTATGGGGGAAACTGCCCACATGATTAAATTCTCTTCCACTGGGTTCCTCCCACAACACTTGGGAATTCTGTGAGCTACAATTCAAGATGAGATTTGGGTGAGGACACAGCCAAACTGTATCAGGGATTATGGTAATGTTCTTTATTTGATACAATTTTGGGTTACACAAATGTATACTTTTGTCAAAATTCAGCAAATACATACTTCAAAATTTTCATTTCATCATTTGTAAATTTTACACCAAAAGGAAAAAAAATACCAAATTCTAATTAATGCATGTTGAGTTATTGATGTCTGCAATTTACTTTGAAATGCCTAAAAACTAAGATGAATTAGTGGATGGATAGAGAGATGGATCTATGGCTAGCCATGAGATAAAACAAGAATACAAGTTGGTGAAGATATAGTTGTTCACTGCAAAGTTTTTTCAACTTTGCTGTATGTTCGTAAATGGTCATAATAAAGTATCAGCAAAAAAACCCCCTTCATCCTTCCTCCTCTTTGTGACAACCCCAGCTTGAAAAACCCACAGTGGGAAGGGAGAGGAGGGCAGTGTATTTGGCTTCTGATTGTCCACCCCCTACTCCTTAGCAGTGGTTTCTGGCCCTTCTAGGGCTGGCTAGGAGGCAGGGCGAAAGGAGAGATAGAGGAACAGATAGGGTCTTAATGAATCTTTAGATTGTATTATGGCCTCACATTTTGGGTGCAGACATGCAGTTGTTGGCCGTTTCTCATGGATTCCTCAGAAATTCCCCTGGTAGAGATCTCTGACAGCAGGTCACTACCTCAGGCAATACATTTTCTGGGCGGCCACTAAAAGCCCTCCTACCATCTGCCTCTGGTGGTCCGGGGCAGCCTCTTCCTGCTGAAGTTGTCTCACCCCGGCAGGAAGCTTTTTTGGTTAGAGTCTTCCTTAAAATCAATGGCTCATTCTCTATTATGCAGTTCATATTTGGCCCATAGAAAACATGCACACACCTTCGCTTGGTTTCATGTGAAGTATGGTCCGCTCCCAATTCCAGTCTCCTCTGTCAGCCTCATTATTCCAACTTGGCCACAGCCTTTTGCCTTTGGACTTTATTCAGATGAAATTGCAGCTCCCGAGTTCTTCAAGCTTCAGGGATGTGGGCCAATCTGTCTGAATGGTTAATTTGAAGTTCCTGTTCATGCAGCTCATTTGCTTTAAAATGAAGGAAAAGCATTTTCCCACCCATGAGAATTGGGTAAGAAGGGAGTTCATACGGCACACAACCCTTCGAAGAAGTCCTCAGTGTAATCTTCCAATGAAACTTTAGTCTTAGTGTGGAGATTCCTCAGGGATCGAGAATTAGAAATACTATTTGAACAAGCAATCCCATTACTGGGTATATACCCAAAGGATTATAAATCATGCTGCTATAAAGACACATGCACATGTATGTTTACTGCAGCACTATTCACAATAGCAAAGACTTGGAACCAACCCAAATGTCCAACAATGATAGACTGGATTAAGAGAATGTGGCACGTATACACCATGGAATACTATGCAGCCATAAAAAAGGATGAGTTCATGTCCTTTGTAGGGACATGGATGAAGCTGGAAACCATCATTCTCAGCAAACTATCGCAAGGACAAAAAAACCAAACACTGCATGTTCTCACTCATAGGTGGGAATTGAACAATGAGAACACTTGGACACAGGATGGGGAACATCACACACCAGGGTCTGTTGTGGGGTGGAGGGAGCGGGGTAGGGATAACATTAGGAGATATACCTAATGTTAAATGATGAGTTAATGGGTGCAGCACACCAACATGGCACATGTATACATATGTAACAGACCTGCACGTTGTGCACATGTACCCTAAAACTTAAAGTATAATAAAAAAAAATTTTCGTCCTGTTCTATAAAAGTTGGAGGTATCTAATAATCTATTTTGGCAAAACTGGTTTTTGCCCACATCCTTTGCAAGTTTTGCACACAAGGTCTGGAACCTGACTGTAAATGAGAGGATTCTTGACAACTACTGTCTGGCACTTGATCTTTGGCTCCAATGCCAAACTTGGAGAAGACAGCAAGTTTCCATTGTCCTGTAACAATAGCTAATCTGTGCTTCCCTTTGCTGTCTCGCATATAGTAAAACATTTATGAGGTACTGATGCTTGCCGAAAAGTGTTTTAGAAATGGAAGTCAGAGCCCTACTGTGGAAAGGGGGCTGAGAGAACCATAAATCCTACTCCTTTCCTTTCCGGAGGAGACTCAGATTTGTGATGTAGTTTCTCTGGGGAAACACGAGTAAGTAATAGAAGAGATCAACTAAACTCTGGCTCACTGATAAGAAGTCAGCTTTTTTTTTTTTTTTCCCCCGGACAGAGTCTTGCTCTGTTGCCCAGAGCTGGAGTGCAATGGCACAATCTTGCCTCACTGCAACCTCTGCCTCCTGGGTTCAAGCGATTCTCCTTCCTCAGCCTCCCCAGTAGCTGAGACTACAGGCATGCGCCACCACGCCTGGCTAATTTTTGTATTTTCAATAGAGATGGGGTTTCACCATGTTGGCCAGGCTGGTCCCGAACTCCTGACCTCGTGATCTGCCTGCCTTGGCCTCCCAAAGTGCTGGGATTACAGGCGTGAGCCACCGCGCCCAGCCAGAAATTAGCCTTTTATAACCTCCCCTCTGCCTGGGAAATAAGAATTAAAACAGTACTTTTCTTCCCACATTTTTTTTTTTTTTTTTTTTTTTTAAACTAGATGAGCCTGTGTTCCATTGCTACCCGTGGTGAGCCTTTGAACTGAGAGTGGCTGAGCGCAGAGTAGCCCTGATAGCTCCCCCGGGCCACCTGAAACTGATTGTGCTGCCTTTGGAGTGGCTGCCCCTTTAAAGGAAGACTTAACCCAGGGAACTTTATTTGGCTCTGTGATCCAGCTGGAAGGAGACCCGAGCAAGGCCGAGGTAGGGTTGCAAAGCAAAGGGGCTGTTGGTCCTACAGCCTAAAAAAGAACCGTGATGAAGCGGCATCGTTAGTCTGCGTAATACCTGAGGTGCGTTGCCTCATGCCAAGGAAATCAAGGACATGGACACACGTGGAGTGAGGGTAAGAGTGGAGGTTTAATATTGCAAAAGAAAGAGAAAAGAGAACAGCTGCCTCTCCTGCAGAGAGAGAGGGGCTCCTGAGCGTGTCTGCTGGTTTTGTGGTGAAGTGCACGGGGTTTTATAGACTGGCTTGAGGAGGTGGCGTCTGATTTACACAGGGCCCAAAGATTGTTTGGACCAGGTGAGACGTTTACATAGCACTGGAAGAAGCTGGCCACCCCACCCTAATCTTATTATTATGCAAGTGGGTTTTCTATTTGGCCCGTGCCATGTTGTCTGCTCCTTACTGTATGTAGGGTTGATAAACAATCCCGGCCAACATGGTGAAACCCCGTCTCTACTTAAATATAAAAAAATTAGCCGGGCATGGCGGCGGGTGCCTGTAGCCCCAGCTACTCGGAGGCTGAGGCAGGTGAATTGCTTGAACTCGGGAGGCAGAGATTGCAGTGAGCCAAGATAGCACCACTGCACTCCAGCCTGGCGACAGAGCGAGACTCCCGTCTCACAGAAAAAAAAAAAAAAAAAGGGAAGATGGAGCCGCCATGTTGAACATACCTAGCCCCTAGGTAGCCTTCTCCTATTGTCACACCTGTGGGCATTCACCCGTGCAAGCTTCCAGCTTGCTTGTCCATGTCTGCAGCTCGATTTTACAGGCTGTTCTTTGTTAGAAAAGAAATGATTTTGGGGCTGCTTTTTATTAAAAGGGAAACCTTACCAAGGACTTTCTTATCCTCACTATCTGCCTAAATATTTTCTTTTAAACTCCTATATCAATGGGACTTCTGGATTACAGTTGAATAACTAGTTGTGGCTGATCATGAACTCTGTCCCCACTAAATAGTGGAATGTTTTTATTTTCTATATTTCAAGGACGGTCTCTTTGCTACTTGTCCTTCTTCCGAAGAGCAGGGTAGAAACTGTATTTAGAACACTTGCTGGGCGCAGTGGCTCACGCCTGTAATCCTAGCAATTTGGGAGGCTAATATGGGAGGACTGCTTGAGGCCGGGAGCTTGAGACCAGTCTGAGCAACATAGCAAGACCCCATCTCTAAAAATAAAATAAAATAACAATTAGCCAGGTGTGGGGGTGCACACCTGTTGGCCTGTTGTCCCAGCTGCTCCCACGAGGCCAAGACAGGAGGGTCACTTGAGCTCAGGAGTTTGAGGCTGCAGTGAGTCACGATCATGCCACTGCACTCCAGCCTGGGTGACTCCATCTCTTAAAAAACCAACAAACAAAAAGCCTACTTCCTATCCGGGATGGGAACTGGTAGAGCCTTGTGGCGGTGAGTGACCCAGAGACAGAGCAGCCATTCGGCCATGGCTTTAATGGTGCAATTTGAACCTCGTGTTTGTCCTGCTGACCAAGGCTGTGGCATGTCTTAGGGTCCTCCATGTGGTCTGGCCTTGGAGGAAAAGTAACTGTTATATATTCAACACTTCCTGTGTGTGGAGCCCAAGATAAGAACTTTATGGTCGTTATTTCGTTTCAGCTTCATGACGGTGTTCTGATACTGTATTTTCCTTTCACAGATGAGAGAAAGGCTAAGTAGCTTGCCCAGAATCACACAAGTCAGAGGTAGGAGGGCCATGTTCTTTAACCAGTTTATAAGTAGACGTCTTCCTAAGAACCTAGAGCTAATGGCATAGTGTTGACCTCACGGCTAAGCTAATCAAATTGACATTTAATGAAAAGCAATAGATTATCTCCTATTGCCTCAAGAAGAGCCACTTGACTATAGCTAATCAGTGACAGAAATGCCTCTGCCAAAGGAATATGTGATCAGAATTTATGGGCAGCAATGGGACATAGGAATGTGGGAATGAGAGTTGTGAGCTCTAGGGGTACTGTAGAGGGCTTCTCCCCCAGTGCTCCCTGACTCTGGAATGCTGCTACCTCTTAAATATGGATACAAACCCACTCTGTTGTTTTGTACTGCCCCATGCCCTGAATCTCTCTTTTGGTGGACTGTATCCTCCAATAACTTCTTCAAGCAAGGATACACTGAAGCAAATTGTTCTGAAACATGATGTTATTCTTTATTACACTTACATGACTGGTTGGGCATAAAATTTTAGATTGGAAGTAATTTCCATTTCAAATTTTGAAGATATTACTCCATTATGTTCTGGCTTCTGGTAGTGCTGTTGAGAAGCCTAAAATCAATCCAATTTTTGATTCTTTGTAAATACTGTTTTTTAAAAAACTTTTCTGAAAACTTTGGGGAGCTTTTCTTTCTTTGTTATATATTCCAAATTTTCAAGATGATGTGCCTTGGTGTGGGTTTGTTTTCATGTGTTTCAATCCAGGAAGTTACGTGGTTCAACTTGAGACATTTTCTTTTCTTTTTTTTTTTTTAACTTTTATTTAAGTTCAGGGGTACAAGTGCAGGTTTGTTATGTGGGTAAACTTTCGTCATGGGAGTTTGTTGTACAGATTATTTCATTACTCAGGTATTAAGCCTAGTATCCATTAGTTGTTTTTCCTGATCCTCTTCCTCCTCCCAGTCCCCACTCTCTGAAAGGCCCCAGTGTGTGTTGTTCCCCCACCTGCCATGTGTCCCTGTGTTCTCATCATTTAGCTCTCACTTATAAGTGAGAACATCTGGTATTTGGATTTTTTGTTCCTGCATTAGTTTGCTAAGGATAATAGCCTCCAGCTCCATCCATGTCCCTGAAAAGGACATGATCTCATTGTTTTTTTATGGCTGCATAATATTCCTTGGTGTATAGGTACCACATTTTCTTTATCCAGTCTACCATTGATGGGCATTTAGGTTGACTCCATATCTTTGTTGTTGTGGATAGTGCTGCAGTGAACGTATGCGTGCACATCTTTATAACAGAATGATTTATATTCCTTTGGGTATATACCCAGTAACCCATTACTGGGTTTGCTGAATCAAATGGTGTTTCTCTCTTTAGGTCTTTGAGGAATCGCCACACTATCTTTCACAATGGCAGAACTAATTTGCACTCCCAAATAGAATGTATAAGTGTTCTTTTTTTCTCCACAACCTCGCCAGCATGTGTTGTTTTTGACTTTTTAATAATAGTCATTCTGACTAGTGTGAGATGGTATCTCATTGTGGTTTTGATTTGCATTTCTGTAATGATGAGTGATGTTGAGCTTTTTTCATATGATTGTTTGTTGCATATATGTCTTCTTTTGAAAAGTGTCTGTTCATGTCCTTTGCCCACTTTTTTATGGGGTTGTTTGTTTTCCTCTTATAAATTTAATTTCCTTATAGATGCTGGATATTCGACCTTTGTGGGATACACAGTTTGCAAAAATTTTCTCCCATCCTGTAGGTGGTCTGTTCACTCTGTTGATAGTTTCTTTTGCTGTGCAGAAGATTTTTAGTTTCATTTGACCCCGTTTGTCAATTTTTGCTTTTGTTGCCATTGCTTTTGGCATCTTCATCATGAAATCTTTGCCTGTGCTTATAAGTCCTGAATGGCATTGCCTCAGGTGTCTTCCAGGGTTTTTATAATTTTATAGTTTTAAGTCTTTAATCTAACTTGAGTTAATTTTTGTATATGGTATAAGGAAGGGGTCTAGTTTCAATCTTTTGCATATGGCTAGCCAGTTATCCCAGCACCGTTTACTGAATAGGGAGACTTCTTTCCCCATTGCTTGTTTTTGTTAAGTTTGCCAAAGATTCTGACTGGTGTGAGATGGTATCTCATTGTGGTTTTGATTTGCATTTCTCTAATGATCAGTGATGCTGAGCTTTTTTCATATGATTGTTGGTTGCATATATGTCTTTGGGTTTTACATTTAAGTCTTTAACATAGTTGTAGATGTGTAGTCTTATTTCTGGGTCCTCTATTCTTTTACATGAGTCTATGCGTTTGTTTGTGTACCAGTACCATGCTGTTTTGGTTACTGTAACCCTGTAGTATAGTTTAAAGTCTGACACTTCCAGCTTTGCTCTTTTTGCTTAGGATTGCCTTGGCTGTTTGGGCTCTTTTTTGGTTCCATATTAATTTTTTAAAAACTGGTTTTCTGAAATAATTAATAAAATTCATAATCTATTTCTTAAAAATTTTCAAGAACCCAAACAAAATCATGACTGTTTTTGGAGATTGCTCATTGAAGGTTTTTTAAAAATTTATTTACTTCCCAGTAACTGGTCTATTAAAATCTCATTGGATAAAAAAAATAAAATAGGCTTGTAGCTAGACTAATAAAGGAGAAAGAGAGAACATTCAAATAAACACAATCAGAAACAATAAGGGCAATATTACCACTGACCCCACAGAAATACAAACAACCATCAGAGAATATTATGAACAGCTATGCACATAAACTAGAAAATCTAGAAGAAATTGATAAATTCTGGGTCACATCCACCCTCCTTGGGATGCAAGTTTGGTTCAACATATGCAAATCAATAAATGTGATTCATCACGTAAACAGAGCTAAAGAAAAAAACCCACATGATTATCTTAATGGATGCAGCAAAGGCTTTTGATAAAATTCAACATTCATTCATGTTAAAAACTCTCAATAAACTAGATATTGAAGGAACATACCTCAAAATAATAAGAGCCATATGTGACAAACCCACAGCCAACATCGTACTGAATGGACAAAAGCTGCAAGCATTCCCCTTGGAAACTGGAATAAGACAAAGATGCCCTCTCTCCCCACTCCCACATTAGCTTTGAGGTTTTTTTTTTTTTTTTTTTTTTTTTTGCTCTTGGATTTCTAGTTCTTTTAGTTGTGATGTTGGTTTGTTAACTTGAGATCTCACTTTTTGATGTGGGCATTTAGTACTATAAATTTCTCTCTTAACACTGCTTTACTAGCTGCATCCCAGAAACTCTGGTAAGTTGTATCTTTGTTCTCATTAGTTCCAAAGAACTTGAACTTCTTGATTTCTGCCTTAATTTCATTATTTACCCAGGAGTCATTCAGGAGTAAGTTATTCAATTTCCATGTCATTGCATGGTTTTGAATGAATTTCTTAGTCCTGATTTCAAATGTGATTGCATTTGCTTTGTGACGTAACATATCTTCTATCCTTGAGAATGATCCATGTGCTGAGTAGAAGAATATATATTCTGCAGCCATTGGATGAAATGTTCCTTGACTATCTATTAGTTCCATTTGGTCTATCTTGCAGATTAAATTTGATGTTTCTTTGTTGATTTTCTGTCTGGAAGATCTGTCCAATGCTGAAAGGGGGGTGTTGAAGTCTCCAGCTATTACTGTGTTAGGGTTTATCTCTCTCTCTCTTTTGGTGCTTGTGTCTGTTCTTATTTCTCTCTCTTTCTGTCTCTGTTTCTATCTCCGGAATTCTGATCACTTTAGTGTTGAACCTCTTTTAATTTTCTTCTGTGTTTCAACTTTTTTAGCTCTATTTCTGGAGGACATAAGGGTCATCTACTCAACTTTGTCTTAGCATGCTAATGAGAATTTTTTAATGAGTTTCACTGTCATATTTTCAACTTCTAAGAGCTTTCTTATTCTTTAAATTGGGTTCTTGTTTCATGAAAATGGTAACTGCTTTTTATCTCTTTGAGAACACTCATATGGGTTTCTGAAGGTCTTATTTCCTAGTATAGTCCTTTCCATTCAGGCTGCTTTTATTTGTCTGCTTGCTCTGGTCTCTGCCATTCATGTTAGAAGCTTTGCTCAGATGCCTGGTGACCCTTAGCTGTCTGTTTCTGTTAAAAAGAGAAATGGAGCACTGAAAAGCTAAAAGCTGATGGAAGCTCTCTGACTGTAAGCTTCCTTGGAAGGTGATCTTGCTGGGTCTGAGTTTTTCACTTGGGCTGGAGAGATCCTCTCCAGAGATGAATCATCTTACCTTCTGACCAAGTGTCTACCACCCTCATTGGAACCAAGTGGTAGGAAAACCTGGAGGAATCAGTATTCAGTGTGTACATTTAAGAACTTGGTGTCTGGAGAGCTCCTGCCTAGAGACGCCATATTTTACCCTGTACAGAGGAAACCTCCAGCCTGCTGCCACCGTGGGATGCAGTCACCCAGTCTAGGGAGAGGATCTGGGATCTACCTACTACCTAAATAGAATTCAACCCTGTTTTCACACTTACGTTTGCTTCTGCCTCCCGAGGTAAATTATGCTACCAACTCTTGAACTTTTGGGGATCCTGGTTGCCTTCCTACTGCTGGCTTGGGGTTCAGCATCCCTGGGTCTGCTGTCAGGTGCCACTCAGATTCTGCTTTCCAGTTTCCTAAATGCTGAAGGTATTTTCCTTTCTTTTCTTCTTATCTTTATTGGTTTATTTATTTATTTCTAATAATCTCATGTTCATGTGGTTTAATGATGGAGTGAAGGTATACGCATTTATTCAGCCAAACATCTTAGCTGTAGTCTTTGAATTTATCTTAGAGTAAAATCTTAATCATTCCATGTTTCAATTAATCAGAATTTTATATATGCATTCTGATTTGGGGGTGATGTGGGAGGAGAGAGAGAGAGTGTGTGAGCCAGAGAGACCCAGAGAGAGGACACTGTGACAAACAAATCTGTGGCTCTATGTACTTGGAAGTCAATGGGAATTTAGCCCTGTTTCCTGTCCAAAAAGCAGTGATGTCCAGAAAATGGATCCTGAACTAGTCTAAGAATCCTTGAGGCAATGGGGCAGATCCAATTGTGTTCAATTTTTAATCCTTAGGCTGAAAGGGGAAATACTGTAAAGCACATTTTAAAAACACATTTCTGAAAGCAGCATTTTCTGATTCGCCCTCAAATAATTGGATGTGGAAGGTAGCCATGCATCTTTGGCTAACTCAGCATTCGTTGCTACATTCAGTGAGTTCATCTCTATATTCATGTCCTTTCTCTCCAGCTTAATATTAAAAATTTAAAAGTGAGGAATGTAGAATAGTTGAAATAAAAGAAACAGATCACCCATAACCTGCCTCTTCTCCCTCCCACCCGAAGACAACCATTGTTAACATTTTGCTATATTCTCTTCCTGTACTTTTTTTCTAGGTATCTTTATTCAAAGATATTTTTGACCCTAAAATTGTCTTAAGACAATGAGTAAGTTGTCAGAGAAAAACTCCCACTCTCCACACACTCCAGACTCCCCAGCTTGAAGGTGATTGACTTGGGAATCCCATATCTTAACTTTATAGTGTTGATATGATGTCTTTTATCTGGGTATTCTGAAGTGTTCTCTCCTTATCACACTCTCCTTCATTCCCTTCCTCCCTGCCACACACACACACACACACACACACTCTCTCTCTCTCTCTCACACACACGCACAGACACACGTGCACATACACATGTGCACACACACACACATATGTGCACAAACAAGCAATGGGTCAGAGAAGGCCATGTAGAAAACAATTATTACTCTCCAAAAGGAAGGACACCCACACTTTTACAATGGACAAAAAGCAGCTCCGTTTTTGTGAAAAATGAATTTTCTGTTAGGCCTGGAAAGAAACTAAGAAGTGTTTCTCCCTCTATCCAATTGGAACTTGTGTGTGCACACACCCGTGTGACCGAAAGAGCGAGGGAAAGAGGGAGGGAGAGAAAAATGGAGGGAAGAAGAGAGAGAGAGATTAAAGGGCAAATGTACTGTGGCAAGCTCATCCTGACTGAGCGAGGAGCGGGCAGCTGTAGTGCTGAGATAGGAGCTCGGAATGCTTCATGGTGCCAAGACTGTCATAAACGGCTCCTGGGGTCTGAAAAAAAACGACAGCAGGATTCAGCGTTCCTCTGACAACCACTCAGAAAATAGAATGTGAAGTAGGAGGAAGGGAAGATGTGGGGCCAGCCAGCACAATGCTCCCTGCAGCTCCATGGATGCCTAGAAATGCTGGTCACTTAAAGGGCACAGGTGAGGGGAGGTTGGACAGGTGGCAGTAGTGCCGCCAAGCCACATAGCCTGCTCTCCCAATGGTGAATGTTCTTGTGTAAGTAGTGGGGAAGATAGTCCCCCAGTTTACATAGGCCCCCCTTGTCCTAGACATATATTTTAATTTTCTCAGGTGATCACTTGCTTGATTGTCTGTGTAAAAGGTCAGCAATGCTTTTTTCTGCAAAGGTCTAGGTAGTAAATATTTTAGGCTTGGCGATCCACATGGTCTGTGTCACAGCTACTCTACTCTGCTGTTGTGGTATGAAAGCAGCCACATAAATACATAATAAAGGAGTGGGGCTGAGCTCCAAAGTAACTTCATGAGCACTGAAAAATTGCATTTTATATAATTTTTACATGTCCCAAAATGTTATTATTCTTTTGAGTTCTTTCAACCATGTAAAAATCATTCTTGGCTCATAAGCTGTATAATAAGATACCACAGGCTAGAATTGGTGCATGGGCCATGGTTACCCAAACCCTGTGTCCAAACTATGGCATTGTAGAGGCAGAAGGGATCTCTGACCCTCTCTGTCTTTTTTCTCTTTCCTTCTCTTCAGTTTCCCATTGTACTGATTTGGAAACCAGAATCAAAAGCTCAGGGAAGTGAGAGGTTTCTGACTTAACCCGTTAGTGGCAGTGTTAGGAAAAAAAACCCAAGTCTCAAGGAGAAGTTTTTATAGCCCAGACCAAGACTAAAGGCTGCTTTGGTGATCGCAGAGGGCATGCCATCCTGTGGTACACTAGCTTCTTAGGGTTACACTGAATCTGAAACTTACTTCTTTTTAAACTCTTTCTGTTCTATGATTCTTCAGTGCATAATTTGTTAATTTGTGCCAGTTACTCTGCTTAACACAACTGGGATATAGAGATAAACAATGTTCAGCCCTGCCCTCTAGGAACTCATTTCTTCAGGGTCTGATTTTGATAATCCAGACAAATCTACGTATGTGTAGTTTCACCCTTAAAAATAAAATCCAGTACAGTTATGTAAGTTATAATAATAATTAGAATTTGGAGGAAATCCATTCTTGGAGCAAGAAGGCAAAAGAGAATAAAAAGTAAATGTCGAAGTCACCCTCTTACTGTGTGTTGGGGTTAAAACAACAAGACTATTATTTTAAATGAATACATAGAAATTTTGCTACCAAGCGAGTACAATTTCTAACAGGAGATACATCGATTCCTCTGATTCCAGGCATTTCTGGAAGTGTCCTTACTGCCTACATTACTTCCTTCTGTAAAGCTCTACTGGTCAAATCTTTATCTTTTGTGGCTGGATTTTTGCTTTTGGAAATTACGACCTGCTTTTCAAGTGGCATTTTGTAAATTAGTTGAGGCGTCTTGCTGAGTGATAATGTTTTAGTCAAAAACTTCATGAAAAGCACGTTGTGAACTGGTGAGTTGTCATGGCAAAGATCCCAATTGTTGGACTGAGGCAGAGAGGTAGAAAGAACACAGACGGCCGGGCGCGGTGGCTGATGCCTGTAACCCAGCACTTTGGGAGGCCGAGGCAGGCGGATCACGAGGTCAGGAGATCGAGACCATCCTGGCTAACACGGTGAAACCCTGTCTCTATTAAAAATACAAAAAAAAAAAAAAAAATTAGCCGGGCGAGGTGGTGGGTGCCTGTAGTTCCAGCTACGCGGGAGGCTGAGGCAGGAAAATGGCATGAACCCCGGGGGGCAGAGCCTGCTGTGAGCCGAGATAGCGCCACTGCACTCCAGCCTGGGCGACAGAGTGAGACTCGGTCTCAAAAAAAAAAAAAAAAAAAAGAAAGAACACAGACTTTAAGGTCTGACAGATACAAGTGTAGCTCCCACCTCCACCACATATTAGATATGTGATGTTAAAAGAGATATTATACCAATTTGAGCCTCAGTTTTCCTATCTGTAAAAAGAAGATGTTAATCCTTTCCTTGCACTATTGTTGTAAGGATTAGAGATGACATAAATAAAAATGTTTCCAGCATGCTAGGTATTCAACATACATTGGATACACTTATGCCAGTTCACTGCAAAGGATAGTATACAGGAGTAAGACTTTTTTTTTCAAAATAGACTTTTTTTGGGATTAAACTCTGAAGCAGTGTTAAATAAGTGAATCATGATATTTTTCACTTCTGTTGAAGTATGTGCCTTCTTACGTTTGGTAATGTTGGAATTTTCCACAGAAGAAGTTGACACTTCACTTCTGAATCATACTAGAAATACCATGTTTCAATGTTAGTTACTATTTTCTTTTTAAAAAAGTGTCATTTGTCTAGCTTCCCTTGGAAGATCAGCTAAATGTCACATTATCCCTGCTTCTGCTAATCTTTCAAAATGCTCACAATAGTCATAACAATTTCTTCATGCTCAAGTTTATTTAAAAAATGTTCTAAAGATAGTGTTACTGAATTTGTATTTGTTTAATAAAAATCAGGCTTATTTTTTCCATATAAAAATATAGATTCATTATAAAACATCTAGAAAACTAAGAAAAGTAGATCTAAAAATAATCTTAGTCTAATCACACAAAGCTAGCCACAGTTAAATTATTGTTTCCATTTTGGTATATTTTATTTTAATCTTACTATTTTTACTATCCTTCCTTGTGTCTATGATGGTGGTAACATGATGTATATATGAATGTGTATATATTATATAAATATATGAAATATATAAGTGTGTCTTTTTAAAATGTTTATTGTTCATTTTATATATATATATATAAACATGATGTATATATCTGATGATATATATATATATATACTCCATGATAGAAGTTGAAAACTACTGAAAACTATATAGAAGTTATGAGAAACAACCTATAATCTCATTATATAGAAATAACTTTCTTCCCCATTGCTTCTCCACATTTTGGCTTAGATCAAATTTAGAAATTATTTTCTTAACATTTTTTCCTATTATATTTTTAGAGTATCAAGATATTGCTGCATATTCTTATGTTTATGTATAGTTGTCACAGGAACACCCACCAAAATAATTGTTCTGGAATAGAATTTGGTAACAAATATTTTCTTCCAGAAAGTGGTATATTAGCTTTTTCCAGTGAAAAAGAGATCACCACTGATGATCAATATGGGTTTTAAAAGATAAATTCCTGGACATGAAAGTAGACATTGGGTTTATATCAACAGCTCAATCTTTTTTTTAGATAGACTTTTAGAGCAGTCTTAAATTAATAGCAAAGTATAGTGGAAAGTACAGAGAGTTCCTACATGCTCCACCTCCCCAAATGCACAGCCTTCCCCACTATCAGCATTCTTCACTAGAGAGGTATGTTTGTTACAATGAATGAACCAACACTGACATGTTACTGTCACCCAAAGTCTATAATTTACATTAGGGTCCATTCTTGCTGTTGTACATTCAGTGGGTTTTGACAAGTGTGTAATGGCATGTGTCTACAATTATAGTAACACACAGAGTAGTTTCATTGTCCTAAACATCCTCTATGCTCTGCCTTTTCATGCCTCCCCACTTCCCAACCTCAGCAATCACTGAACGTTTTACTGTCTCTATGGTTTTGCCTTTTACAGAGTGTCATACAGTTGGAGTCATATAGTAAGTGGTCTTTTCAGATTGGTTTCTTTCACTTAGTAATAGGTATTTCAGTTTCGTGTATGTCTTTTAATGGTTTCATAGCTCATTTTTTTTTCTTTTTTTCTGCAACAAAAGCCACATTCACAGCTCATTTGTTTTTATTACTGAGTGATAGTCCATTGTGTAGATGTACCAGTTTGTTTATCCATGCACTTACTGAAGGACATCTTGGTTGCTTCCAAGTTTTGGCAATTATGAATAAAGCTGTTATAAACATGTATGTGCAGGTTTCTGTGTGGACACAAGTTTTCAATTCATTTGGGCAAATACTAGCAAGTGTGATTGCTGCATCATATGGTAAGAGCACGTTTGGCTTTGCAGGAAATTGCCAAACTGTCTTCCAAAGTGCCTGTGTCATTTTGCATTCCTACCAGCAATGAATGAGAGTTCCTGTTGCTCCACATCCTTGCCAGCAGTTGGTGTTGTCAGTGTGTTGGATTTTCACCACTCTAATATGTATGTATTGGTATCTCATTTTAATTTGCATTTCTTTAATTACATATGATGTGGAGCATCTTTTCATATGTTTATTTGCCATCTTTGTCTCTTCTTTGGTGAAGCATTTATTCAGGTCTTTTGCCCATTTTTTAATCATGTTGTTCATTTTCTTATTGTTGAGTTCTTGGTATATTTTTAATAACAGTTCTTTATCAAATAGAAAAATATTGATAAAGATTTTAATCTAATATCAAATAGAAAAATATTATCTTTTGCAATTCTTTTTTTCCCAGTCTGTTGCTTGTCTTCTGATTCACTTGGCAGTGTCTTTCAGAGTAGAAGTTTTAAATTTTAATGAAGTCCAGCTTATCAAATCACACCTTTCATGGATCGTGCCTTTTGATGTTGTATTTAAAAAGTCATTGCCACACTCATGGTCATCTAGATTTTGCTCTACTGTATCTTCAAGGAATTCTATGTATTTTCTGTTCGAATCTATGATCCAATTTGAGTTAATTTTTATAAAGGGCATAAGTTTTGTATCTAGATTCACTTTTTTTTTTTTTTTTTGCATGTGGATGCCCCGTTGCTCCAGTACCATTTGCTGAAAAGACTATCTTTTCTCTATTGTATTCCCATTGCTCCTTTGTCAAAGTTCAGTTGAATGTATCTGTGTGGGGTATATTACTGGGCTCTCTGTTCCATTACATTCATCTATTTGTTTTTTCTTTTACCAATACTATGCTATCCTGATTATTGTTACTTTATAGAAAGCATTGACGTCAGGTAGTGTCAGTCCTATGACTTTCTTCTTCTCTTTCATTATTGTATTGGTTATTCTGAATCTTTTTCCTCTGCACATAAACTTTAGAATCATATTCACAAAACATCTTGCTGAAGTTGCATTCAATTTACAGATCAAGTTAGGAAGAACTGACATCTTGACAATATTGACTCTTCCTATTCATGAACATGGAACATGTCTCCATTTATTTAGTTCTTGCATTTATTTCATTAGAGTTTTGTGGTTTTAGTCATATAGATCTTGTGCATTTTAAAAGGATTTATACCTAAGTTTTTCATTTTTTGCAATCTACCCATCTGACAAAGGTCTAGTATCCAGAATCTACAAGGAACTTAAACAAACTTACAAGAAAAAAACAACCCCATCAAAAAGTGGGTGAAGGATATGAACAGACAGTCAAAAGAAGACATTTATGGTGAAATCCCATCTCTACTAAAAATCCAAAAATTAGCTGGGCGTGGTGGTGGGCGCCTGTAATCCCAGCTACTTGAGAGGCTGAGGCAGGAGAATAGCTTGAAACAGGGAAGCGGAGGTTGCAGTGAGCCAAGATCTCACCATTGCACTGCAGCCTGGGCAACAAGAACGAGACTCCACCTAAAAAAAAAAAAAAAAAAAAAAAAAAAATTTATGTGGCCAACAAACATGAAAAAAAGCTAATCATCACTAGTCATTAGAGAAATGCACATCAAAACCACAATGAGATACCATCTCATGCCAGTCAGAATGGTGATTATTAAAAAGTCAGGAAACAATAGATGCTGGCGAGGCTGTGGAGAAATAGAAATGCTTTATTTTTAAAATTATACTTTAAGTTCTGAGATACATGTGCAGAACGTGCAGGTTTGTTACATAGGTATACACGTGCCATGGTGGTTTGCTGTACCCATCAACCTGTCATCTACATTAGGTATTTCTCCTAATGCTATCCCTGCCATAGTCCGCCCAGCAACCCCAGACAAGCCCCGGTGTGTGATGTTCCCCTCCCTGTGTCCGTGCATTCTCATTGTTCAACTCCCACTTATGAGTGAGAACATGTGGTGTTTGGTTTTCTGTTCAAAATAGGAATGCTTTTACACTGTTTGTGGGAGTGTAAATTAGCTGAACCATTGTGGAAGACAGTGTGGTGATTCCTCAAGGATCTAGAACCAGAAATACCATTTGACCCAGCAATCCCATTACTTGGTATGTACCCAAAGGATTAGAAATCATTCTATAGAAACACATGCACACATATGTTTGTTGCAGCACTATCTACAATAGCAAAGACTTGGAACCAACCCAAATGCCCATCAATGATAGACTGGATAAAGAAAATGTGGCACATACACACCATGGAATACTATGCAGCCATAAAAAAGAATGAGATCATGTCCTTTGCAGGGACATGGATGAAACTGGAAGCCATCATTATCAGCAAACTAACACATGAACAGAAAACCAAACACTGCATGTTCTCACTCGTAAGTGGGAGTTGAACAATGAGAACCCATGGGGACAGGGAAAGGAACACACACACCATGGCCTGTCAGGGTTTGGGAGGGCAAGAGGAGGGAAAGCATCAGGACCAATACTTAATAAATGCAGGGCTTAGAACCTAGATGATGGGTTGATAGGTACAGCAAACCACCATGGCACATATATACCTATGTAACAAACCTGCATGTTCTGTACATGTATCCTGGAACTCAAAGTAAAAAAAAAAAAAAAAAAAGAAAAAAAGAAGCAAAGAAAGGGAGAAACAAAAAAAACCAAGTAGGATTTACCTGTTGCATACCTGGAGTAAATTTTGTTTGTTTGTGGCATCAAACTCTTTTTATATTTGATTGTATTTGATTCAATAATATTTTGTTGAAAAATTTTGCATCTGTTTGATGAGAGATACTGGTCTTTAGTTTTCTTTTCATGTAATGTCTTGTCTGGTATTCATATTAGGATAATGCTGGCTGATTAGAATAAGTTAGGAAATACTCTCTCTGCTTCTAACTTCTGGGAGAGATTGTAGAGACTTAGTATAATTTCTTCCTTATATGTTTGTGGAATTCACCAAGACGTTTGGAATAGGAATGCTTTCAGCACAATTTCCCAACGTCATGAATGGTTCTTCTATTTTTACCAGACATGCTTAAAAGAAGAGAACCATGTATTCTTTATTGTTTAGTTTTTTAAAATCCATTTTTAAAAGAGCAGTTTTAGGTTAAAAGTAACATTGAAAGAAAGGTACAGAGATATCCCATATACCACCTTCAGATTTTTTTCTTTCTTCCTCTTTCTAAAAAATGAAAAAACAAAAGATGGTGTAGGTGTGATTCTTTTTATACTATTTTTGCCTGAAAGACAATTAGCTGTCTTCATGTACATACTTAACAAATTAGGAAATTTTTCTTCAGTTCCTTCAACTGAATTCTTGTCTCTATTTCAGTTGTTCTGATTATTACTTGAGGTTGTTCCTGATTGTTAGGTTGCAAATTTGTTCTTTGTTCCTTTCACTGAAGTTAGTTAATCATTTTCAACATTGATTTCCTCTACATTTTAGGAGTTTCTCAAGTTTGTCCTCTAAACACAGATTCAATTTTGCATAACGTAATCAATCTCCCTTATATTGTTATTATGCCACAAACATAACACTATTGCAATGTTTTTTCTTGCGGTATTACGTATTTGCATTATTACCAACTCCTTTGGTCTTCTTATGGCTTTCTGTTACTGTTTCATGAAGATTCTCCTCTTGCAACATATTCATTTCTAAGGTGTCTTTTCTAGTTTTTTCCCTCCTCAGCGACGTACCAGAATTACTAATATAGTGGAATTGAAAATTAAATTCAAGTACTGCTCAGCATGAAAAAATGTTGCCTATTTATTTTCCACAGCAGATCTAATCTTTGTCATGGAACACTACCTCATGGGTTGAAGGGGGTATAGCAAACATAGATCTTTCTAATAAACGGCACCTCCATTTCTTCCAGTGTGGATGACTTGCTCTCTTTGGGGGAAATGCTCAGTCTTTTATATTCTCCCCTTGCCCTACATGTGTGTCTTTGAGACTTTGGAGGACAGGAGACTGTGTATCTATTTGTGCACTCTGGATCTGCAATGGTCTTTGCTGTAGAGAGGTGGGTGGGTCCGGTCTGGTTCGACCTGGATTGGTGTCCACTGGGGAATCACAGGCCTTGACTGACCCTTTCAGGGGTGGTGCTCTGCTGTCCACGACTGAAGTTCTGTTCACTAGTCTTTGGTTTTGATGTCGCTGCACACAATGCCCTCTTTGTGCTGACTGAAAGCTCTGCTTATTCATTAGCCTTGTTGGCATTTCATTTTTCCTCCCTAGGTCACATGGGGGCTTCTGTGTCTGCTGCACTACTCTTGAGGAACATGACCTTGGTCTCATCCCTCTCAATAGGTCTAATCTGTTTTTTAGTGACATGTCACTCTGATGACTAGTTGAATGTGAGTCTTTCAAATGGAGACTAGGATCTTCTGGTCTGTGACTGAGAAAGTGAGGAAAAAAGTCCCACAATTCTGGAGTCCCCCAGTTTATTTAGTTGTTACCATTACAGCCTCCTTTGGGATTTTGTCCTAGCCAGGGGATGAGATCACAGTGTCTGCTAGTGTGCTTACCCCATCTCTTCTCTCCTCAAATGCTCCATCTTTCTGTCCTAGACCTTCTTCACTTCCTCTCTAGGCAACCTGAATTTCTCTTTATTATGTGTTGAGTTCCGTAGTTTCCTCTTTCAGTATAACTCTGAGTGTGAGCTAAAGACTTGAATGAATGCAGATTTCATCCATACTTTGCATTTAAATTGATTAGCAAAGAGCATTTCTGTTTTTTAACTTTAAAATTTCAAAATTCCTTTCACTCTTGATAAAGGCTTTTCAATAAAATTCCAGTTTGTTCTAAATAATTTCTGGCTACCCTCATCCCAAGGGAATGAATGCCGTAGGTGAGAAGCAACATGGTAGCCAGATTTATGCCATTAAAAACACACCTGAAAATATTTATAAAGCACTCTCCTTATATGGTCCATTCCCAAGTATATTTGGTCACTGAACATTTGTTGACATCCTTGGGGATGCCAATATTCTGTTGAAAACAGTTTGGAATTAATGGCTTTTTTTTTTTTTTTAAAGATTGACAGTGTTGGTTATGAAACCAGTGGATAAGGTATGATGGCTCGGAGGGGAGACTGGAAGGATCCCTGGGGTTGGTGTTACTCATACATTGTAAAGTTAAAAGTCTACTCAAGATCTTTAATAAGATCACTTACAAGTTCTGTTCTTTTCCTCAATGTATTCACACAGCAGTTATTACCCCAGTGACTCAAATATCTCAGGACCGTGTAGCTAGAACACAAAAGGAGCTGGAGGATGGGAGGAACACACTCCCCTAACTTCCTGACTTCCTCAAAGACAGTTTATTAGCCAGACTTTGGCTTGATTTCTCAGGCTTAACAATCATAAAATGAGTAATTATTTTTACAGCTCAGTGATTTTATCTCAGTGGTTAGGCTGGTAATAGCAAAAGCTATTGCTCAGCTGGTTAGGACATAACATGCAATTTGTCTAAAAGAGACATGGTGTTGATTTAATTCAGGCACCACATTTATTGTACCTTCTCTAATAAGTGTTTGTTTCTTAATGGTAAGATACGTTCCTGTCTATCTCCCAGCCTCTCTCCGATCTGTAGCTGCCCAGCTTCTCTTAGTGACGGTTTCATCATCTACTTGATGTGGACAATTGGGTTGATAGCACGTGAACTCACCTTAAATCCTGTTTCTGACAAGTCTTCAAAATCTATTCTCTTAGCTTGCTTCAGAGCCTCAAAGAGGGCCTCCAATTCCAGAATGCTATTCTTGCTCCTGGAGCTCTATGGAATGATTGATTTGGCTGAAAGTAACATACAAATATGACATGACAGTTCATTGACACTACATAAAAATGTATTTTTTTCAGGTATAAACTAAGTTGGGCATTAAATGGTCCACCCATATGGCAGCTTTGCCCCCAAGTCTTCAGAGATTCAGACTCTTCTAGCACACCACTTTACCCTCCCTAGATATAACTTGCATTTTTTGGTCTTCAGCAGTTTCTTCATTTCAGGCTGCAGTAAGAAGGAAAGGAAAATAAGAATATGGGGTCCAGTCCACATACCAGCTATACTCTCAAGGAAGGATCCAAGATGCTGTCACATGGCTTCCCCAATATCCCATTAGCCAGAAATTAGTCACATGGTCCCTAAGCTATGAGGAAGTCATGTGCCCAGGTAAAAATTCTCTTTTTATGGAAGAGGGGAGAAATGATTTTGGGGGGAATCCAGTAGCCCCTGCTGCAGCCAAGAAATTAGCTTTCCTGTGTGACTTACAATCTACTTTAAAACTAGCTCTAAAACAGTTTATTTTTAATTTTTGTGGTACACCGTAGGTATATAAATTTATGGGGTACATGAGATATTTTGATACAGGCATTCAGTGAGTAACAATCATATCATGAAAAATAGAGTAATCATTCCCTCAAATATTTCTCCTTTGTGTTACAAACAATTCAATTATACTATTTTAGTGATTTAAAAATATACAATTAAATTGTTATTGACTATAGTCACTCTGTTATACTATCGAACACCAGGTCTTATTCATTCTTTCTAACTATTTTTTTGAGCCCATTAACAATCCCCACTTCTCCCGAACCCCTCCTACTACCTACCCTTCCCAAACTCTGGTAACCTTCCTTCTACTCTCTACCTCCATGAGTTCAATTGTTTTGGTTTTTAGATCCCACAAATAAGTGAGAACATGCAATGTTTGTCTTTCTGTGCCTGGCTTGATTCACTTAACATAATGATCTCCAGTTTCACCCCTGCTGTTGCAAATGACAGGATCTCATTCATTTTTATGGCTGAATAATACTCCATTATGCCTAAGTATCATATTTTCTTTATTTATCTGTTGATGGACACTTAGGTTGTTTCCAAATCTTGGTTATTGTGAACAGCTCTGCAACAAACATGGGAGTGCAGATATCTCTTCAATATACTCATTTCCTTTCTTTGTGTATTTACCCAGCAGTGGGATTGCTGGATCACATGGTAGTTCTATTTTTAGTTTTTTGAGGAACTTCCGAACTGTTTTCCATAGTGATTGTACTAATTTAAATTCCCACCAATAGTATGTGAGGGTTCCCTTTTCTCGACATCCTTGCTAGCATTGGTTACTGCCTGTCTTTTGGATAAAAATAATTTAAACTGGGGTGAGATGATATCACTGCTTGCCGTTTGTATGTCTTCTTTTGAAAAATGTCTATTCAGATCTTTTGCCCATTTTAAAATCGGATTATTAGATAATTTCCTAGTAAGTTGTTTGAGCTCCTTATATATTCTGGTTATTAATCCTTTGTCAGATGGATAGTTTGCAAATATTTTCTCCCATTCTGTGGGTTGTCTCTTCACTTTATTGATTGTTTCCTTTGCTGTGCAAAAGCATTTTAATTTGATGTGATCCCATTTGTCCAGTTTTGCTTTGGTTGCCTGTACTTGTGGGGTATTACTCAGGAAATCTTTGCCCAGTCCAATGTCCTGGAGAGTTTCCTCAATGTTTTCTTTTAGTAGTTTCATAATTTGAGGTCTTAGATTTAAGTCTTTAATCCATTTGATTTTATTTTAGTCTATGATGAGAGATAGGGGTCTAGTTTCATTCTTTTGCTTATGGATATTCAGTTTCTCCAGCACCATTTATTGAAGAGACTGTCTTTTTTGTATGTTCTTGGCACCTTTGTTGAAAGAGTTCACTGTAGGTGTGTGGATTTCTTTCTAGGTTCTCTATTCTGTTCCATTGGTCAATCTGTCTGTTTTTACGCCAGTACTACACTATTTTGTTTACTATAGCTCTGTAATATAACTTGAAGTTAAGTAATGTGATTCCTCCAGTTTTGTTCTTTTTGCTTAGGATAGCTTTGGCTATTCAGTATCTTTTGCAGTTCCATATAAATTCTGGGGCTGTTTTTTAAAATTTCTATTAAGAATGTCATTGGTATTTTGATAGGGATTGCAACGAATCTGTAGATTGCTTTGGGTTGTCTGGACGTTTTAACAATATTGAATCTTCCAATCAATGAACATGGAATATCTTTCCATTTGTGTGTGTGTGTGTGTCCTCTTCAATTTCTTTCATCAGTGTTTTACAGTTTTCATTGTAGAGATCTTTCACTTCTTTGATTATTTGCCAGATATTTAATCTTATTTGTGGCTATTATAAATTGGATTACTTTTTTATTTCCTTTTCAGATTGTTTGCTGTTGGCATATAGAAATGCTACTGATTTTTGTATGTTGATATTGTATCCTGCAACTTTACTGAATTTGTTTATCAGCTTTTTTTTTTGAGACGGGAGTCTTGCTCTGTCACCCAGGCTGGAGTGCAGTGGTGCCATCTTGGCTTATTACAACTTCCACCTCCCAGGCTCAAGTGATTCTCTTGCCTCAGCCTCCCAGGTAGCTGGGACTACAGGCGTGGGCCACCACACCCAACTAATCTTTGTATGTTTAGTACAGACAGGGTTTGCTGTGTTGGCCAGGTTGGTTTCAATCTCCTGGCCTCAGGTGATCTGCCCACCTTGACCTCCTAAAGTGCTGGGATTACAGGCATGAGCCACCATGCCCAGACTGTTTATCAGTGCTAATAGTTTTTTTTCCTGGAATTTTTAGGTTATCCCAAATATAAGATTATATCCTCTGCAAACAAGGGTAATTTCACTTCTTCCTTTCCAATTTGGATGCCATTTATTTCCTTCTCTTGTCTGATTGTTCAAGCTAGGACTTTCAATACCATCTTGAATAATAGTGGTGAAAATGGGCTTTCCTGTCTTGTTCCAGATCTTAGAAGAAAGGCATTCAGCAGTTTTTTCTTATTCAGTATGATACTGACTGTGGGTCTGTCACATATGGCTTTTATTGTGTTGAGGTATGTTCCGTCTATATCCAGTTTTTTGAGGGTTTTTATAATGAAGGGATGTTGAATTTTATCAAATGCGTTTTCAGCATCAATTGAAATGATCATGTGGTTTTTAGCCTTTATTTTGCTGATGTAATCTATCACATTGATTGATTTGTGTATCCTGAACCACTCTTGCATCCCTGGGATAAATTCCATTTGGTCATGATGAATGATCTTTCTAATGTGTTGTTGAATTTGATTCGCTAGTATTTTGTTCAGGATTTTTGCATCAATATTTATTAGGAATATAGCCTGTAGTTATTTATTTATTTATTTTTTTCTGATGTGTCTTTGTCTGGTTTTGGTATCAGTGTAATACTGGCCTCACAGAGTGAGTTTGGAAGTATTCCTTTCTATTCTATGTTTTGGAATAGTTTGAGTAGGATTGGTATTAGTTCTTTAAATGTTTGGTAGAATTCAACAGTGAAGCTATTAGATCCTCGGCTTTTCCTTACTGGGAGAATTTTCGTTATGGCTTCAATCTTCTTACATATTATTGGTTTATTTAGGTTTTGGATTTCCTCATGGCTCAATCTAGGTAGGTTGTATGTGTCTAGGAATTTGTCTATTGCCTCTAGATTTTCCAATTTATTGGTATGTGGTTGCTCATAGTAGCCACTGATGATCCTTTGAATTTCTTTCATATCAGCTGTAATGTCTCCTTTTTCACCTTTAATTTTATTTATTTGGGTCTTCTCTCCTTTTTTCTTAGACTGGCTAAAGGTTTGTCAATTTTATCTTCTCAAAAAACCGATTTTTTGTTTCTTTGATCTTTTGTATTGTTTTATTTATTTCAAATTCATTTATTTCTGCTCTGATCTTTATTTCTCTTGTTCTACCGATTTTGGGTTTGGTTTGCTCTTTCCTTTCTTTTTTTTTTTATTTTTATTATTTATTTATTTATTTATTTATTTTTTTATTATACTTTAGGGTTTTAGGGTACATGTGCACAATGTGCAGGTTTGTTACATATGTATCCATGTGCCATGTTGATTTCCTGCACCCATTAGCTCGTCATTTAGCATTAGGTATATCTCCTAATGCTGTCCCCGCCCCCCCCC
>NW_026652308.1:2073043-2076306 GCF_009828535.3 Hylobates moloch | reverse complement strand
TTTCTCTTGTGGGCATTTAGTGCTATAAATTTCCCTCTACACACTGCTTTGAATGTGTCCCAGAGATTCTGGTATGTTGTGTCTTTGTTCTCGTTGGTTTCAAAGAACATCTTTATTTCTGCCTTCATTTCATTATGTACCCAATAGTCATTCAGGAGCAGGTTGTTCAGTTTCCATGTAGTTGAGCGGTTTTGAGTGAGTTTCTTAATCCTGAGTTCTAGTTTGATTGCACTGTGGTCTGAGAGACAGTTTGTTATAATTTCTGTTCTTTTACATTTGCTGAGGAGAGCTTTACTTCCAACTATGTGGTCAATTTTGGAATAGGTGTGGTGTGGTGCTGAAAAAAATGTATATTCTGATGACTTGGGGTGGAGAGTTCTGTAGATGTCTATTAGGTCCACTTTATGTAGAGCTGAGTTCAATTCCTGGATATCCTTGTTAACTTTCTGTCTCGTTGATCTGTCTAATGCTGACAGTGGGGTGTTAAAATCTCCCATTATTATTGTGTGGGAGTTTAAGTCCCTTTGTAGGTCACTGAGGACTTGCTTTATGAATCTGGGTGCTCCTGTGTTGGGTGCATATATATTTAGGATAGTTAGCTCTTCTTGTTGAATTGATCCCTTTACCATTATGTAATGGCCTTCTTTGTCTCTTTTGATCTTTGTTGGTTTAAAGTCTATTTTATCAGAGACTAGGATTGCAACCCCTGCCTTTTTTTGTTTTCCAGTTGCTTGATAGATCTTCCTCCATCCCTTTATTTTGAGTCTATGTGTGTCTCTGCACGTGAGATGGGTTTCCTGAATACAGCACACTGATGGGTCCTGACTCCTTATCCAGTTTGCCAGTCTGTGTCTTTTGATTGGAGCGTTTAGCCCATTTACATTTAACGTTAATATTGTTATGTGTGAATCTGATCCTGTCATTATGATGTTAGTTGGTTATTTTGCTCATTAGTTGATGCAGTTTCTTCCTAGCCTTGATGGTCTTTACAATTTGGCATGTTTTTGCAGTGGCTGGTACCGGTTGTTCCTTTCCATGTTTAGTGCTTCCTTCGGGAGCTCTTTTAGGGCAGGCCTGGTGGTGACAAAATCACTCAGCGTTTGCTTGTCTGTAAAGTATTTTATTTCTCCTTCACTTATGAAGCTTAGTTTGGCGGGATAGGAAATTCTGGGTTGAAAATTCTTTTCTTTAAGAATGTTGAATATCGGCCCCCACTCTCTTCTGGCTTGTAGAGTTTCTGCTGAGAGATCAGCTGTTAGTCTGATGGGCTTCCCTTTGTGGGTAACCCGACCTTTCTCTCTGGCTGCCCTTAACATTTTTTCCTTCATTTCAACTTTGGTGAATCTGACAATTATGTGTCTTGGAGTTGCCCTTCTCGAGGAGTATCTTTGTGGCGTTCTCTGTATTTCCTGAATCTGAATGCTGGCCTGCCTTGCTAGATTGGGGAAGTTCTCCTGGATAATATCTTGCAGAGTGTTTTCCAACTTGGTTCCATTCTCCCCATCATTTTCAGGTACACCAATCAGACGTAGGTTTGGTCTTTTCACATAGTCCCAAATTTCTTGGAGGCTTTGTTCATTTCTTTTTATTCTTTTTTCTCTAAACTTCCCTTCTCTCTTCATTTCATTCATTTCATCTTCCATCAGCGATACCCTTTCTTCCAGTTGATCGCATCTGCTACTGAGGCTTCTGCAATCTTCGCGTAGTTCTCGAAACTTGGCTTTCAGCTCCATCAGCTCCTTTAAGCCCTTCTCTCCATTGGTTATTCTAGTTATCCATCCTTCTAATTTTTTTTCAAAGTTTTTAACTTCTTTGCTATTGTTTTGAATTTCCTCTCGTAGCTCAGAGTAGTTTGATCGTCTGAAGCCTTCTTCTCTCAACTCATCAAAGTCATCCTCCATCCAGCTTTTTTCCGTTGCTGGTAAGGAACTGCGTTCCTTTGGAGGAGGAGAGGTGCTCTGTTTTTTAGAGTTTCCAGTTTTTCTGCTCTGTTTTTTCCCCATCTTTGTGGTTTTATCTACTTTTTGTCTTTGATGATGGTGATGTACAGATGGGTTTTTGGTGTGGATGTCCTTTCTGTTTGTTAGTTTTCCTTCTACCAGACAGGACCCTTAGCTGCAGGTCTGTTGGAGTTTACTAGAGGTCCACTCCAGACCCTGTTTGGCTGGGTGTCAGCAGCGGTGGCTGCAGAACAGCGGATTTTCGTGAGACCACAAATTCAGCTGTCTGATAGTTCCTCTGAAAGTTTTGTCTCAGAGGAGTACCCGGTTGAATGAGGTGTCAGTCTGACCCTACTGGGGGGTGCCTCCCAGTTAGGCTGCTCAGGGGTGAGGGTCCCACTTTAGGAGGCAGTCTGTCCGTTCTCAGATCTCCAGCTGCGTGCTGGGAGAACCACTACTCTCTTCAAAGCTGTCAGTCAGACAGGGACATTTAAGTCTGTGGAGGTTCTTGCTGAGTTTTTGTTTGTCTGTGCCCTGCCCCCAGAGGTGGAGCCTACAGAGGCAGGCAGGCCTCCTTGAGCTGTGGTGGGCTCCACCCAGTTCAAGCTTCCTGGCTGCTTTGTTTACCTAAGCAAGCCTGGGCAATGGTGGGCGCCCCTCCCCCAGCCTCGCTGCCGCCTTGCAGCTTGATCTCAGACTGCTGTGCTAGCAATCAGCGAGACTCCGTGGGCATAGGACCCTCCGAGCCAGGTGCGGGACACAATCTCCTAGTGTGCCGTTTTCCAGGCCCATTGGAAAAGCGCAGTATTAGGATGGGACTGACCTGATATTCCAGGTGCCGTCTGTTTCCCCTTTCTTTGACTAGGAAAGGGAACTCCCTGACCCCTTGTGCTTCCCGAGTGAGGCAATGCCTCGCCCTGCTCCGGCTTGTGCACAGTGCGCTTCACCAACTGTCCTGCACCCGCTGTTAGGCACTCCCTAGTGAGATGAAACCAGTACCTCAAGCAGAAATGCAGAAATCACCCGTCTTCTGTGTCGCTGGGGCTGGGAGCTGGAGACCGGAGCTGTTCCTATTCGGCCATCTTGGCTCCACCCTCGCTCTTTCCTTTCTAGTTCTTTAAGATGTATTGTTAGGCCGGGCGCGGTGGCTCACGCTTGTAATCCCAGCACTTTGGGAGGCCGAGGCGGGCGGATCACGAGGTCAGGACATGGAGACCACAGTGAAACCCCGTCTCTACTAAAAATACAAAAAAATTAGCCGGGCGTGGTGGCGGGCGCTTGTAGTCCCAGCTACTCGGAGAGGCTGAGGCAGGAGAATGGCGT